>NW_019214091.1:52015-86871 GCF_002532875.2 Varroa jacobsoni
AAACGTCTTTCAACATAGATATCGCATATACAGCAAGGGGTATTTGCGATCGTTACGTATTACGAATGGATACGAAACGATTAGTAGTTACACTGAGGTAGTTGTTTAAATAGTACAGAAACCTGGTTACCGACCTGAGGTCCTTGCTTCGTGTTTGAGTTAAACGGATCTCCAATAGTGCGCTGTTTTGCCAAATCTACGCTGCGCTCCACAAATTGATCGTAGATCTTATCCTAAGCGTCACCAGACAAATCACAAGTTGCTAACCTTAAGTGTGATTGAAGCTACTAGCAGAGCGTGTCACGGTTGTATCCTATTAATAAACCTAAAGGCTTTTTTGGGGTTCCAAACCATTGCCTTCTATACCATATTGTAACTAAAACGAAATCCAGGATATTAGAAATACCGAAAGCGACAGCCGAAGCAATGTAAAATCACAAATCACAATAATTACCTCAACAAAGATGCGACTCCCAGCGCAACAGCACTGGCCCTGGTTGAAAAACAGGCCGAAATGCGAAGTCTCGATCGCGTGGTCAATATCAGCATCAGCGAAGACCACATTCGGGCTCTTTCCGCCCAGTTCAAGGGTAACTCGTTTCAGGTTGGATGATCCGGCTGCCTGCATAATTAGCTTTCCCACTTCCGTAGAACCTATAAGAATTGGTGTAATCGCACTGATATTTGCAATGCTACATATGTGTACCTGGAATAGCTTAACCAGATCAGATCTGCTTACTCACTAAACTGATTTAATATTTCAAATAGACAAAACGCTTTGCCAGTTACAACCGAAACCGGTTGTCAAAGGGTTCGGGTTCAGAAATTATTTTGTGTACAGTTTCATCACATGCATTGCCTTACGGACACCTGTGCCTGAACTAACTAAAGGATGCCTTAGTGGCGTCTTATAACTAGATAACGCAAGTAGCAAAATTGCTTGCAAAATATATATATATTAGGTTAGGTTACGTTTATACATAAACGTTATATATAACATAACCTAACCTTAAAAAGCTTGAAAAACTTATTACCGGTGAATGCTACTTTATCAGCATCAGGATGTACTGCGATCGCCCTTCCTGCAGTCTCACCATATCCGGGCAGGAGGTTCACAACACCAGGTGGAAAACCTGCTTCTTTTACAAGTTGAGCAACGTACAGGGACGTCAAGGGTGTCTGTTCGGCGGGTTTCATGACGACTGTGTTACCTGTGGCCAGTGCCGGACCGAGTTTCCAAGCCTGCATGAGCAAGGGAAAGTTCCACGGGATAATCTGGCCACAGACCCCCACGGGCTCGTGTTTTGTAAATGCGAAGTATTCGCCATCTATGGGCAATACCTTGCCGTGGTTTTTATCAGCATATCCGGCATAATACCGTAGACACCTATTAGCGCATAACATAGTGTGGCCATTACATTTGAGAACAAACAGTACAGCGTTACCCAACGAGAAGTATTTTTACCAAAAAATCAGTGAACAAGCTAGATATTATTTATACACCCATGTTTAATATATCCGTCTTCGTTATAATATGCATTTATATTTTACAAACAATTTAACAAAAAAAAAAAAGAAAACACTCATCCTATGAGTAGGAATTAAACTGTACTTGATTGAAAGTTCGAGATCAATATTGTAGGCATCACTGAATGGCTTGCCGTTGTCCAAGGTTTCCAGCGAGGCTAGATAAAGGCGGTCCCTCTCCATGAGATCGGCTAGACGGTAAAGTAAGTGCCCACGCTCTGAAGCATCCATACTTCGCCATTCAGAACCGAGCCTAAGAATCCGAAAAAGAAATCATAATTTTAATAATCGTAGTACTAATACTGGTTGATCTGAGTGAGTATAATAGCTTTATTTTCTTGTTACTATTATTTTAGTACAATTAAACTAAAGTGGCTAGAAAATTTTTTCACTAGTAAAATTTATATCTGAGGTCAAGCTTCCCTACTAGTACATGGTAAGTGCAATCTACTTTCGGCTTGAAGCTGATTATTATTAAGTTTCGTAATGAACATGTATTCTGCACACCTGAAGGCGTCCCGAGCTGCCTGAATTGCTCGATCGACATCTTTTGCATCGGCTTCTGAGACTTCGGTGATAGCCTGCCCTGTAGTGGGATTTTCAGTAATAAACGTCTTTCCTTGGGTACTGTTTACCCACTCGTTGTTGATAAATAACTAGACAGTATAATTGAAACAGCAGAGTCTGCGTTAAAAGATGTGACTTAGAGGGACCAATATATAACTTAGCATGAAACCGTTAAGAAAGAAGGAAACAAGATCCTACGAGGCGTAGCGGTTTGTAAGTATAAGACTTATGTCGTCCTTATCCTACCTGTCTAATTACTGTACCTATTCGTGTGCTATATGCAGGACATTGCGAAATTAATTGGCCTCATACCATCGATATCCTACTTATGTCGTACCTAAGCCTATCTAAACAGAGTTAACGAACGATCGACAGAATCCTGTGTATACACTCATGTTAAGACACTTACATAAACTAATAAATATTCTCTACACATCACTTCTATCTCTAAAATAATTGTGTTTGTTTCAATTCTGTTAGAGGCAAATACAACGAAAACTACGTTATGTTAAGTAAAAGAAAAAAGTATCAGCAATTTCTTGAATCTTTTTTGCGCCCTTGACAGGCAAACATCAATCCTAATCTGTCGTACGCCCGAATACCGATGTCGCTGACGCCCGTATATTTAATGCACAAGATACTCGCTCTGCAATTGTTAACGTACGAGTAGCAGACTAAGTTTTCGGCCATAGATGTTCTACAATGTAATACGAAAGGTAAAAGCGTTCTCTGAAATCAAGCTCCTTCAAAAGTTTGCAGTTCTCTGAAAGGTAATATAGTCAGGGTAGTGTCGAAACAACTTCTTTGTACGGAAAAAACTTTTCCGTAAAAATTTCATAGAAAAGTACACATTAAAATCTTCTGCAACGTTGGTCAATCAGCACACTTACGATACCCGAGTAGCTAATGATAAAACCGATAGTAAGCAAGCTATCTAAGCATTGAGTGAGGCATGGCTATTTACGAATTGTCAGCTCATAGTAAATACGAAGGCCCAAACGAAGTACACAATTCAAGTGCAGAACAAACAAATGTTACCCACTTCGGAAAGCCCACAGCACGGCATACGTATTTTACTCGTTCCCGCAATACTGCAATGCTTTTGCCTACTAAACTTATGCACACGTGAGGCGGTCTAAGCTCAAAATCGGTACTCAACACAGGAAACGCCAGCTAGTGTTAAATCTCGAGCATTTGTTTTATCTATTTAGTCATTTAAAAAACAGATTACAGTAGGGGAATTACATCGATAAAGGCATCGATGAAAAAAAGTTATTCAGAAAATATTTACTGTAATAGACATTAGAAAAACAAGCATTACCCAGATGACCCATGCAAGACACACGGATCCATGAAAAATACTTCAGTTTGGGTATCAACGTTGTGTTAGTTACTTTCTCCATTAACACTATATAAACTTTTTCCACCAACACAATATAATGAAGAAAGAAACTTTCACAACACTATGATGCAAAGCAAAAAGTTTTTTTTTTTGTTATGGAAGGCTAAAATAAAACATACGTAATTTTCAACTGGAAGACGTTATTCCTAATCGGTGGGCTGAAACAGCATCTCACTAATTAATAGATATCTTCCGTGACACTAATTTTGGACACCTGTTTATGTAAACCTAGACGCAATACTCTGCTCCGAGAAACCAAACGAGAGACATTACATACCGCAACACGGATGGCCTTCGTTTCAAAGAGTCAGACTCAAGCTTCAATCAACAACGTGCTTTTGGGATCCACAAGTGGGATTGACAGATGGGTTTTTGTTTAGTTTCAAGGTACAAATGTTGTATTACATCACAACATGTTTAAGATGTAAGAGTGGTATTCTGCTCTGATCGGTAGCAATGATATTGACAGGGCATTTTTGTGTAAGCAGAAAAGTAAACAAAAAGATCTAGAATATCATTTCGGTCTGAAGTTACGTTTGGCTTTTTTTAGCAACGATTCAGAACGTGTTCACTTGATGTTACCCTTACTAGTTCGTGTTGCAAGAATATCTCGAGAATTACACGGCTTTCTGTAATTAAATATTGGGACTTCCTATTAGGAATTATCTTTAACTGGACGCAGTACAACAACTGATTTTTTTCGCCTGACCACACGCATACGTGCAATATGTACACCTAATACATTATATCAAATATCGCCAATGAGCAAACATCTCACCTACCTGTGTGTACTTCACTTCGGGAGTCCTCACAGGCTGCACCATGGGCTGCGTTCCATAGTGCCGCGCATATGTAGCGAATCTGGCCCCAAATCGAAGCATCGTTATAGCTTTCGTTGTTTCGTATTTTTCACTGACAGACAAAATCACCAATCTTCCACCCCGAACACCAGTCAGTCCCGAACTACCCTAAAGCGCGTACTGACACTAGAGAAGCTGATCAGTTACTGTTCACCTATATGCGTCAACAGGCCTCCAACAGAGCGTTCCTGCACATGCGTACCGATATAGATACACGCATCAATGGCATTTCATCGTCACTTTAAAGATGAATATCACGCCGCTTCCTACCCTATTGCCTGGTTAACGATTGTATCCCGATGCTTCACTGACTGCACCGCTTGCAGGTGACGCCGTCCCGCTAGCTAATGTCCGTGTCAAACGAACCGTCAGCTATTCTTATACGACTGTTATCGTCTGCTTTCGTTCTTTCCCTCTCTTAACTAGCTCTTCGGCGGCGCAATGCCGAGGGCGCTACCATCGCCAGTTTCCACTCAACTATCCAACGGTGGTTCATGTTATCGTAATGCTATCATGCTAGCCATGTAAAGTACTATCTAACGGCTGAAATACTTTAAACATCGATGGAACACTGGCTAATTGTTAAATTGACCATCTTGATTTAGAGCTAGAGTTATACACATGTTTCATCCTACAATTAACAAGCTAATAAAGAAAAGTTCCTCAAAGTCAAAGCTAGCGTTTGCGATTGCGAATATGCGTCTCGGCTAGTCAAAGTTAATGGCAATAATGTTCATCCAAGGCAAAAATTATCGTGCTGGTAACAGGAGCCAGAGAAACGCCTGTGAAAATTAGATAGCCTAAAAGTGATTTCAGGTGTTGAGATTTGCCGAATGGCGGTTAGAAAGTGAAGGTTCAAAAGAGTTGATAGGGTCAATGAAATTGTGCTGGAAGATAAGAGGTAATTGGAAGTGGTTTACATTGAAGCCGGCTGGCTATGGTTAGGTGTGGGATAATCTGCGTCATAGCTTATTGGGCACACACACGGACATAGGCAGACTTCGTGTCGCACTGGGAGACAGCCGTCTGTCCGATAGAATGGCTAACCGACGATACTGGATGTGAAAAATTTGAAACATAGAGCTATGAGATAATCTGAGTACGATTTCGCGTACCTAACAAAGGTCAGTGATTCTGGTAGTACTATGACATGGGGTGATTTCACAGTGAGTGTTTCGGGAGGGACAAAAGTACAATATAGTAGCCCGAGATCCTACAGAAACCAATATTTCGGTGTCTAATAAATTTACCTACACCTAAAACTACAAAAGAATAATTCAATCTGGCTCGCTTCTTTCCTATTGTTACTGGAAGCTACAATAAATAGCACACAGAAGTGGAACCAATTAATATTCTAGACATTTTTCTGTCTCTCTCTATATCTAATAGATGTAGAGATATATCAATCTCTATACCGATAGAAAGACGTTTAGTAGTTATCTTCTAGACCTCATACCAGCTACCTGAGACTTTGGTGGCTATCCCTAGTTTGGTGGCTAGTAATCCTTTCATTTAAGGTCATTCTACACAGT
The DNA here is from genome assembly GCF_002532875.2 of Varroa jacobsoni. NCBI lineage: Eukaryota > Metazoa > Arthropoda > Arachnida > Mesostigmata > Varroidae > Varroa > Varroa jacobsoni. The sequence goes on from NW_019214091.1 coordinate 57,904, forward strand.
CTGAGCCTGCGTACGTGTCTTCGCGGTGCGCACTCATGTAATAATTACTCGCTTTTCATCCGATAAGAAAAAAATAACAAAATATTGACTGTATGTTACTATTCGTCGGTGTGGAAGTTTGTAAACGATGAGCTGTTTAGTGACAGATTAAAACACTGGTGTTCAGTCCTGCGAAAAATTGGTCGTCCACAGTGAGCCGAGTTGAACGTTGGCACGCGCGTGCTCATTACCGTCATGTGCTTAAGGCTGTGTCTTGACCGTCAAGATGTGTCCCTGCCTCGAAATACTAGGCTGGTGGCTGTAGACAATGCAATATTCTTTTCTCGGCTAGCGGTGGAGCCAATACTCTTTGCGTTCACTCGACTAACGATATGAGAGTGACTTTTTTCGTGTAGCTCTGCCTCTAGGTACGCTGGACGGTGAAGCGACTGAGGGGCTGCGCGAGCGGCTATCGACTGACGCTCAGCACTCTCTGGATAGCTGACAGAATACCTCTGCGGATATTACTGCTACGTCATAGTATGCCTATATAGAATATGATTTTTCTCACTTTTCTTCACTTCTAATCACGCACCTCGCATTTTCAAGGCGTTTCCTGCACGGTACAGACGCCCACTTCAATAACAGGGCAGAACAAGGTCATGCTTGAAGTCGATATAGGACTGGCTTCAAATTTCCAGCATAACCTGGGCCAACCCAGATCGTTATAATCGTGGTTGATGGTGTGTAACATATTGGTGAACACATTGATTTGAGTGAACGGTTGTAGAAATTACACCATCATCATGATAATTCACCGTCTCACACGCCGGTAATTGTATCGCGTTTTTTTTTTGCATAAAAAAATCTATTCGTACCAATTTCACTGTACTCACGGAAGCTAACGTTGCATAGTTTTTGCTCCTTTCAAAGCCCAAAACACGCCTAGGAAGATGAAGACTTACGGCCACGGAAAAAACGCAAGACATTTAGATCATTTTCTATGATTTAATTCGAAAATTATTTTTTCAATAACTTCAGTAATAAGTAAATGTCGATTCAGGAATTCGACGGGGATTACTCCAAAGGAAACCATTAAGGATTGTACAGTTAGTATGAGGCTAAATTAATGGTACCTTTTTGAAACAGTTGTGTAGACGAGCGCATATTTTAATTGATCTGCATAATACTGAACCTTCATTTAGTTTAGTAAGAAAACTTTTCATCGGCTCCCTTAGCGAATGACAGCAGCGCTTCTTTTCAAAGTCCGTTGACTCCTGCTTGGAGCTAACCATCCAGAAAATCACAACAGGGAAAGACGAACGTTCCTCTTACTTTCCGTTTTTTTTTTTTCGAAAAATCTGGAATTTGCAATCCGTGCTACCTCACAGATGAGTAGGCCAGTACTACTCATAGTAGACTATACAAGTAAAATATTCCTAGTCGTGTATAGGCCTGAGCAGTAACTACAAGTCTGACTACAATAGATTTCTAATTATATGATATTTTCTTTACTGGCTGCATATGTATGTGTATATATATTTACTTATTTATTAATGCACTTCTAGCTCTGGAGGTAGATATAGTCTGACTCTATGACGTTGCAATAGATTCACTTTCTATACCTATCTAGCGGCTTAATTTAAACTTACAATATTGTATGTAAAAAACCTTGCGCAGAAAGCTGAAGTTGTACATAATAATAGTGAGCGATGAATTTTCTTCACATTCGACTTAGTAATACTAAATGTTTTCATATGCCTTTTAATACAAATTGCATCTTTTGAAGGGTAAACATTGCAGTGGACAAGTACACGTCGTTTTTTAACTGCTTTTTGGAGTCGTTAGCTAGCCATAGTACTGAAGGACCATTATATATCAGATCTATGCACTATCGTTGACGAAATATAACCATTGATTACTGTAGAGTATCAGAGCTCGAACTGATCGACGAGGAACAAATTAACCGCTAGCTCACTATCCTTCTCCGCGTAATGAAAACTTTACCCGAAATCAACACCACGAAAAGTTTGTATGTGTTGCCAATATTTATTTCACCACATCCATATACGTATATATATATATATATATGTATATATATACGTATATATATATATGTTGGATTTAAGAGTTTCCTATACAGTCTTCTAGGATAAGGTGATCTCTTTTAACGTACTACAATGGCTGCATATGTATGTGTATATATATTTATTTATTATGTCATATGAGTATATTTATATACTTTTATTATAATTGTTAGTAATATCGTAATTATTGTATTGTGATCTAGTCAGTTGTTACGTTCATTTTTTTTTAATTCTTTGAACAAATACACGTGACTCACTTGGAACCATGTCAGTGTTGGTGTATATTTGTTTTTTTTTCTTTTTTTTTTTTCTAATTTAGTCGAGTTTAGTGGAGCTGCATCGCTATAGTTCAGGTGAACGCATTCCTTTTTACGTCTCCCTTTGGTAGCACTTATATATATAGTTATGTTTTTGTTTTTATTTTATGCGTCTGTAATGTTCCTGTCATTTCTGATAGAAAGGATCATTCCTAAAACTGACAAAGTTGGATTATACAATGACACAGCATCAAGGTGAATCGTAACTTATTACATATTTTTGCAAATATTTACAGTTTAAATGTTAAGTTAAATCTGTCGAACCTGCAACAGAATCACAAAGGATTTCATTTGAACTTAACGCTTTTTCACAGGTTATCTTAATGCCCGTATACAATTGTCATAATTCGCTCAAAACTATGCTCCGCTTCCATTGTTTTGCTACGTCGGGCAAGAAATCTATCCATCAACATAACGGTTCGATTGTTCGGAGTTCATCTGAGATCAATACGCACAAGTATATAACATGTTACCCCTTTATCTTTGTATTCACTATTTGCTACTCCGATAGTTCAAGATACCGACTTCATCGATTTCTGCTTTGTTTGTACGTTTCATATGATCAGTACATAATAATCACAATAGAATCAGTTGTTTGTTTCTGTGTTCGAGATAAACGACTTTTCTAAGTATTTGCTATCAAAGTGTTATAAAAGAAGATAAGGGTTTATCTAGGTTTTGAAGTCCTCTCGAAAAATATCCTTAGCGACCTAGAGAGGAGCGAAACCTCACAAAGTCGGTGAAGGCAGAATTCCGAATGGAGACTTGAAACGGAATATAAGTTAAACATCTTAAATAGGCTTTATTAAGAGTTAGACTCGCGCCATTAAATTATCATAGTCGTACCAAAATACATTATTTCGATCAGTTGATATTTTTGACATTCGGTTGTTAAAGGAAAAAATACGGGAATTGTTCCTCCAGTCCACCGGCTATCCAGCACGGTGCTCAAATCAGCCACGTTTTTTTTCTTCTTCTTTTTTTTTATTGGAATACAACTATAATTGATTTAAGGGTTTTAAATATTTGGTTTAATGCTGTTTCTGCCTCTACTGTAACTGGTTTCCATTCAGCTGCACGTAGATGGTGCTCTAAAATGTACGCATGAGATGCAAAAAAAAATAGTGCCTGTCGTAGTACGACATTGTGAATAGACCTTTCAGCACGAGTTGGTCAACACGAGACCAGTTTGCCCTCGAATGGCCACGTCTCATGGCGGATTTTATTATGAGAATAATGTGTCGATAAGGCAATCCATATGTCCAGCGACGTTTGAATTGCCCACAGCGCCAGAATATGGCAGCCTCTCATCTTGAGTTCATTACGCCACCTAGACCGTACGCCATTGATTTACTAACGAACTGTGCTTTGCTTCATGGCTTATTGCATTACCGTTTTCTACCGAAGGGAAAAACTGGCGGAACGGAAGTGCTCGCGTGAATACTTCATCAAAAAGACGCCTCTCAACAGTTTGAACTCCTTTAATAGAGGTATCTGCTTGTGACGACGTAAATCAATCCGACCAAGTTCTGCTTCAAAGCGCGGCAAAATGAAACAGCCGATACAAGCGCATTGCCCATATCGAGACGTTACAGCTATTGTAGCGTAACAATGCTCATCGATAGGCAAAGAAGCAATGAGATCAAGCTTTGTTCTCCCGTTTAAGCTTGGCCTTGCTTGCAAAAAAATCAGTCCGATTACTTCTTTCTGTAATAATGTATCGATCTTCGATCAACACCTTTCGACCACTGTTGGTCAACCATAAAATTGGCACGCTTCCACGGACGAAAAAATCGTTCCGCCTCCCGTCAGCCGGTTGTAAATAGCCTGGCTACGGAAAAGCCACGACTGAACACCAATGAAAGCAAAAAAATAAAATGCACAACAGGTTTTTCTTTGACTGTTCTGCTTTTGTACACGAGGTGTAGCAAGCAATGTGCCTTCGTGAATCGTAGTGATAATGCTAATTAATTAAAGATCAATAGCGCTAGTAGCTATACCAGCAGCAGCAGCGCCATTCAAGTACACACATCCACAAATTACATATATACCTGATTCGTCGTATAAGATACAACGTAAATATATGGATTATATAATGCATAATAACAATAATAGTTTTGCTTTTTTTTTTTGTCATATATGTATACATGACCCTTTCTGAAATGGCCACAAGGCTAACTCAAATCGTTAAACTGAAACCCTGTATGCTACAGTGTTCTCTATTACGGTACCCTAAATAGTGGCTGGTACTTTGCAACAATAACATGAACGCTGGTCATTTTGTCACTACAGTGCAGGACAACCAATATGATACTTGTTGTCGGTTGCTCTGTTTGCTCACACAGCCGGAAAATAAACCCATTACCTGTGTATTACTATTGATGCACAGAAAATATTTCGACCAGAACCAACCTTTTTATTAGTGGCAGTATAGATTCGACGCAGCGAGAAACCCCTGGGTGTGTTAATACAGTCACGTTTTTTCGATCTCGGTAGCCAACCGCAAGGTATCTCTTACAGCAATGGAGTATATCTATATTACCAATTGCTTGCGTCTGCTCGATCGTCTGCCTGGCCGTTTCTGCATTGATTCGAGAGCGTTACGTGAATCGAGAAGACGTTGTGTAAGTGGCCGAGTACGTCATTTCAGCTACTTGTTGTTAGGTGACTCTAGCGTTTAGTGACTGTGTGACAAATACGGCTTAGTATAAGCCTGATAATACCTATAATATTGCCATTGATTCCGGATAGTGTCTGTTGCTGGAGGACGCTTACAAATTAGACATAGATGTTTATAGTCTTACGTACGACATCGCAGTGTGGTACTTCATGATACGATTGCCCACCACCACAAAACGAATAGCTTCGAACTTTTACCACCACATATTCATAAGGTTAGCAGGCAGACACATTACCCACTAAGGTCGCGGGGACCTACAGTTAGGGCCAAACGATCTTGGATGGCTGACATATCGTACGAGACGAGTATAAATATGATAACGACGCAAAATTGTCCATTCTGTTAGGCGTAAAGACGTTGGAAACCAGCCAACGAAATTCTATAGACAAATAACTATCTCAAGTCCATCCCTGGCAAGCATTCCCGTTCAGGCTTGTTGTCGGAGCGTTGCAAGATGGAATTGTTGAATAAGAGTCAACAACGACATTGATATATCAGTGTGTAACAGTAACAGGAAATAGTAAAACAGTTAGTTAACAATTGGATTTTTTCGAAGAATATCAGTCTTATTGGTTTTGGGGACTGAGTGAAAGACTCCAGTTCGGTCTTCCTGCCTTGGTTAGATACGGAATGGCATCAGTGTTAAGGAGGCCAGATACAGAGAGAAAAACCCACAAAAAAGGGACTTGTTCCTGCTATTCACATTGAGAAAATTGACGTTGATCGAATACGAGATGAAGCATCATTAAACTTAAACTTTACTAGAAGATACGACGAGAACATCTTCATATGAACAATAACATACCTATATATATAATTAGTAATACGCAGTGTTGTAGAAGACATCGTCGGGCAACAGCGGTGTCTTCTACAACACTGCCTATTACTAATTATAATCATTAATGGAACTTGCAGTCATTAAATCTTTTACATCACAATATTCGACTGGTAGATAATTTCCCGAGTCCAGTAGATTCGTACATATGTATCTTCTGTCTTTAGAAATATACCTGTTATTCGCGTTCATATACACCGTTGCTGCAAAAAGCTGAGAGCCAGCAGCGCCAGCAATTTCCAAGGCAAGCGTCATCAATGCTTTAAGATGCATTCTTTCCCTATTCAGCCTACCACACCCGTATATGATGTAGCAGGTCTGATTAGGTTTCGCCGCCTTCTTACACATGTAACGCACTATCTGAAAGTACTCGGACAGTATTACCCATTCTGCCGAATTTCACGGCTCAAGGAAGGCAATTGAGGCTGGATATTTCTTGCCATCCTCCCCGGCCATTATTAAATAGAGAAGTATATTGTACGAAGAGCTGTAGTTTGAAAATTGAGACGTTGACAGTCACCAAAGTGGCGCACACAACTTTCCTATTATCCAAGTTATTGCCATTGAGGAACGTGTACACTCGAAGAATTGGCCGGCTCATTTGAACAGAAAAGGCCTCGATGAGCTTGCAATACACGTTAAGGTTCGTCGCAAGCGCTGCTAGTATGAGTAGCCTTAAATAGGTTATCGCAGAAATGTAACAGAGTGTATTTTTGGTAGATATGGAATAGTGAGTGTTAGAAGATCCAGATACGCAGTATAACGTCGTCAAATATCTCTTAGGTGTGGCGTGTATAGAAGATGTGATCACTTTTTGTAGTTCAGGCTACTGGCTCCTTGATGTTCTAAGAGCGTCTGGTCATATTTTGGAAAACGAATTCCCCTCTGAATTACCATATCGTCTACGGTACATATACTTTTATAGGCTCGTACGTGCTTTGCTTAAGGGAGATGCTATTTTTAACAATTCATTTAGCGTATCGAGTATTACCTCCTCAAGTGTGCATTTATCAGAGCGCAATAATACTAATTAGTTCGTTCAGGCGCCGTATTAACTAATCCCTTTCTAGTTTTGTTTCAGAGATTTGTCAACGGTGGTTTCCTTCAATGGGTCTCACCTTCTACCTTTCTAAAAGAAGGGACTTTAGAGATAACCTTCGTCATCTTTATGTGCGCAGTGCTACCGTTTGGAAAATAATATAGTTTGAGTGTCTTTACTTCAGTGCGACTTTGTCTCATGCTGTTACGCCATCACATTCACGAACAGAGTGACTCGATAGGATAATTAATTACTATAATTATAATTATTACTTAGCTCTACTCGATCCAATACATTCGTGCTAGTATATAATCGTTCTACAACAACCTGTGACAGCTCATTCGTAGAGATCCCCTTGGTTAGTGGGACACTCTTGTTAAGGCAGCGTGATACATATTTACGTTTCTATATGAGAGAATCCTGTGAGGATGCAAGAATCATGACAGCGGAGATGCTCGGATCATCACGCATAAAGTCTGTTGGCTATTCAGGCTATGATTTTGAGTTGAATTCTGCGAGATTTGTACAACAGCTGGATGAAATGGTGGCGAGAACATGAGCTCTGGCTCCGTGCGCTACATCGCATATACCCCATCCCTTTGTAGCGTATAGTTATTTCTAACGATCATCTACTGCGCATATCGGTAGTTTAGGTTTAAATCGAAGGCAAAATCTGCTATCGGCCGCTCGTAAGTCCCACTATAGATGTTTCTGCGTGTGAATGAAAATGGCTGACTTTGTCGGTCGCTGAATGTTTCGTTGATTGATGGAGGTTGGGGGTTAGCACAGTCCACCAACTCTACGCGTTAATTAAGCCTGATGACGACTGTTCGGCGATCATCTTACGATGACATTAGAATAAATGTATGCTTTTATTGAAAAAAAAGTTTTCACATTCCCTCATAATAGTATTGCCTCGACCACCATCTTCAATGATTTTTAACTTCTTCCCGCTAACTTCTTGCTAAGATCACGATACTAATATCATATTGCTGACTGTCTATTTACAATGTAAACACATGTTCAATTGGCCAATAGGCCTGTTCCTAAGTCCGATTTGGACACTATATTTAATAAATCTGTCACATATTTTGCCGTTGTTCGGCCCCGCACACAAGGAAACAACGACTTTTCAAGGGTATATTGTAGCTGGATTATACCGGCTTCAGCCACCTCAGCATCACATTCATATTATATAATGCAAATATTATTTATGTGGGTGCCATCTACAACTTCTTATCGTAAACTTGATAGTATACGATTATGCATCTGATATCATTTGCGGCATTAGGCTTTTCGCTAGGAAAAATGTCCACATCCAGTTCCGAACTGCAGCTTTCACTCGCCTACTGCAGCCTTCTGTAAAGGAAACAACAGTTCTAACGAAGCCGCCGCAAAATGATAGCAGTTAGTGTGGCGGCAATTTTGAACGCGTTTTCGTCACCTGAGTTAATATTCTAGCGGCCTTTTTGTCGATTGCCAGTGTCCTGTCGTCCGTATTCGCTACAAGATCGTGGCCATACATCAAGATGCAGATTCCTTTCCGCGCCCATGTTGTGCCTTGCTTGTATTGAAGTGTTCGTTCCTACTGCCAGAAAACCGGGTAGAAACTAGTAGTCGTTAAGGGCTACAGGCCGATCGTCCTGTAGGCAGAAAAGCCACCGTTCGAACGGTGTAACCTGCAAATAACGATAGGTGGATTTCAAAATGTAGCCGATTCACATTGTTCGGAATTAGTCAGATCGTGCGATGACCACAGGTAAATCACATCCGGAACAGAACGTTGTCATTGGCTCTTAGCACTGCCCGCAGTAATTACGTAAATATACAATAATAATATTTGGCTGCTTTAGCATCGACGATTTTTGCTACCTATTGGTCGTCTTATTAGATGCTGGTGCCCGAACTAAATTAGTTGCTTACTTCATGTTCCGTGATTCCATAAAATTCCCGTAGTTCGTCTGCAGGGAACCAAGCTGGCTCTTCCGGCGGCAAAAGTGTCACGCCACCGGCACGTAAGATTGCTACCAGTGGAATCCAGACTGTCGAGACACCAATAAGGAAAATGATCAGGAGAATGCACCAACCTGGCCAGGATAGCGGGATAGGAATCGCCTAAAAAATTGATTAATTAAAAAAACGGGAAAATGTAAACACGAATGTATTGTACTACGCATAGCTATAATATACGACTCGATTGACTCTAGACGGGGAATTTCCGTACAAAAAAAACTAATGATACGGAGTTACATACATGTTTTTTCATAGTACCTTCGATAATCTAACATAATGGCTTTAAGAAATTCGCAGGATGAAGAGTTCAACCACTCGCTAGAAACGAAGAAGTTCGAAGATTGCAACTTCAATACACACCGCTACCGCGAAAACTACGACTTAGAATCAGCGTAAGTACGCAAGTAGAGTCCAATAATCATGTGAAAAAAATGTTTGTTTGTTTTTTTTTTATTATTATTTATGTTTTAGACAAAATATTCGGTTTATTCAGCTGGAGCCAAAAACGAATAAGGAACATTTATAGTCAAGCACTCCATATGAAGCCTATATTTTAGGGTTAATTTCGTTCAATTCATCTTAAGAGGTATCCTATCTTTTCTTTAATATAATATAATGGTAATGTCCACCCTATGGATACACCCGTAAGGAACCTTTTCTTGTTTGCGATACCAAATGCGATCTGAGTATTTCAAAGTTCCGTCTATAAGAACGATGCCGAAGCAAGAGATAGTTCGGCTAGTGGCGTCTGCGCTTGTCATTTCCAGCTTTTGATAATCGGCAGATTGGTGAAACAACTTCACAAATAAACGTGCTGATTCCGAACGGAAAAAATTTGAGAGTATTTAATAACATCTAACCTACCTGTTCGCGGTCCCAACCTTCGTATTGTATGCCTCCGGTGAAGATTTTATAAAATGAAGCAGCAAGAATAGTGAGCATTGTTACTGGGGCAAGGAACTTCCAACAGACGTTGAAATAAAATCCGGGTCGTACGCCAGTCATTAATTCGATGTCGTCGTTAAATCTGCGAAGGTAAGGGCTGTATTAGATTCGAATTTATAATATATGCATTTTTTTTTATGAGTTACAGCTTTTTAGCCTGTAATTTTGCTTCATCGGTACCACGCAAGCGGATGTTTTAATATCAGTAATCTACGACAAACCCTAAGGATTTACCCTAAAGAAATACAACGTGTAACGAAGTCTTTCAACGGTTTATATGCGCGCTGCGCCAGTTATGGCGCCGCCATTTTGCATCGGTTCGTACCGTTTGAGCCCGTAGATCCATGCGATAGAAATTGTCTCACCCAACGCGATAATGAGCAACGGGAAACTGCCAGCGAAATTGTCGAATAATGTAAACGCGTAGTTGCCTGCCCCATGGGCGAATATCATGGAAAGAACGCACGAAAGTGCACAAATGCTTCCTAGAAAACAACGCAAGTAGGAACGTTTGTTTTTGATTGTCTGATTCATATTCATTCTATACACACCTTGCTTAAACATAGATACAGGCATTGCACTAATATTAAATACATCTAATTAATAGTAGGCAGACGCGTAAATAAATACCTGTGAGTAACTCTTTGCGTAGGTTGGGAAATAGCTTGAGATCGACAATGGAGGTGACCACCCCCTCCAGGGTGCCAAACTGGCTATCGATGCCCAGTGTGAATAGCATCATGAAGAATAGCACCGACCAGAACGGTGCGCCTACGAGATAGCAGAACAGTTGTGATCAAATGAACATATAAATACTAGTACAATTTATTTACGGAAAATACTATAAAAGAAATACTAAATTAAATTGAATGCTGTCTTTCTTTGATTTGATGATCGCTGCCCATTTAAGTTGTATGAAATTGTTTAAAAACATTAAAAAAATATGTAGCTAAATGATTTTCGGAAAGTCACTCTAGGCTCCTTAAACGCCCATATAAGTTTTGTGGCGGGGAAATTGGACATTTTTAGCGATTGGTAGTCGAAAATAAACATGCCGTTAGCCTCGTGTTGCTGGTAGAAGCGAGCCGTTTGAAGCAGCACTCAATCAGTAAGGGATGTAAAATCGAAAACATTTATTCTTAGTTTTACAGGAACGCCTTAAGTGCGAGCTCTGCTCACCTGGGAACTGATTAATGGCTTCTGTAAAAGCAATGAAAGCCAGGCCTGGGCCAGAGGCACTCTGCTGTAGCTCCTCTTCCAAGTTACACTCATTCCAACCAACGGCTCCCTTTGGCGGATGCGTTATATTAGGAAATCGAAGCGCCCTGTTCGCTAGACAACGTTTATTTGTCATGTGCGCCTTGAAGCCTACGTATTAAAGGTCCTTTTTTTATTTAGGTTTTTTTTTTAGCCTATTCTTACATGCATGTTGATGCAACAACAATAACGTTCTAATACAATAATGCAGTTATAAGAATAACTAACTGAAAAATTATTTCGGATTTTATCATCATCAGATTTTCAATTACGTCCGGACCCGAACAGGTAGCATTAAAGGCACTCAGTGCGGCATTAGTCACGCCGACCAGATCCTACTGCATTGCGTGTGAGCGTCAAGCGTTAAGTTTACGTAAGTAGCCTATGGCTTTGGATCTAATACGTGTACTTTAGAAGTAAACGATCCGGTTATTATCAACTGTAGTTTATCGTTGACTGTAAAAGTTGGTCAATACGTACCGAGAATTGAAAACACCACAATCCCAGCGAACATCGACGTGGCGCAGTTACAGAAAGACACTACTACGGCATCCCTAGAATATGACGTATAGTGTAAAACTATCTGTTTAAATTCTATTGCTACCAAAACAGGTCAGTTCTTTAATACAATGAATTATTCCATGTAAAATTGCCGGCGTCACTTTTGGTGGCTCTAATTAGATTAAAAAGAATCCTTTATCTACGGGAAAAGCGCTGAACTAATGTTAGATACTGTTGAAGACTCAGAAGGCCTTTAGGAACTGAGAGGTTAAAAAACAGCTAAAATCAGATACCTGAAGCAGTTATTGTGAACGGGGTTGTAGGAGGAAAACGCGATTAGTCCACCGAACGCTAGGCCCAGCGAGAAGAAGATCTGGGTGCCCGCTTCAAGCCAGACCATTGGGTCGCCGAGTTTTGTCCACTACGATCGACAAAAGATGATTAATGCTAGATCTGCCCTTAATAGGACAATAACTTGTCGCAAGCAAAATCGGCAGGCAAACGACGAAATAGTACAAACGGCATAGGGTTATTCGTAGTAAAGATTTACTTGGTTTGCGACAGTAGAAGATGGAACATTGTACAGAAGATGCTGTGCCAACGTCTTTACGTGGCATTTTGTAACAACGGAAGAAGAAAACAAAGTTACTGTACAGAGACTTACATCCGGCTTGAAAAGGTGGATCAGCCCATCCGCCATTCCTTCAAGGGTGACTCCGCGGAAAAAGAAAATGATCAGTACGAAATAAGGGAAAGTCGCCGTAACGTACACCACCTAGAAAGACCACATTAACCATGTAAATATCAGCGTACAAGATGGCAAAGTGTAACTTGTATCTTCGTCTGAGAAACTTCGAATGTTATGATCTCAACCGCGTGTCGCTTTTTTCCCATCGCATGAAAATGAACCTTGAAGACATATGTTTGCCTAATCTTCTAAATCTCTCGCCCACTTACTTCAACCGATAAGGCTGAAAAGCTAAATCGCACTTTGTTAATGACTGCTTATCGAAACATGCCATCAGATATTTGTCGCGTATCAGTCATTCTTTAACTTTGTAGTTTGCCCTCTTGTGCGAATAGCTTTTCATTGAAAAAAAAGCGAAGCCTATTCGAAGTTTTTTGGCTGACGCGCTACGACACCGTATCACCAGCGGCACATGCCTTTCCTGATGAGGCGATACCCTTTATCATGCACATGTAGCAGAGGATCCAGGCGGCGACAAGGCACAATGCGATTTTGTAATTGAAAGGAGCCGGAGACCCGATATCCGGTGAAATGTCGAGCGTCACCCGGTACCAGAAATACTGCGTCGGACTGCTTTTCTGCAAATGAAATTGTCAGACATCGTTAAAAAATGAAATCAGCGTTTGAACTTTCGCTATGCTAAGTTTATAAGCTACAACTCTCATAACCTGCTATCGCCACACCTACACTAATGTGACAAAATGCAGGCGCGCTTTTTTAAAAAAAGATGCTACGAAGCCTTAAGCTTAGCTTCAAATTTGGCTAATCAAATATACAAATGTTAAAACGACACCAAAGGCTATTGTAAAGCAATATATGAGCAGACAAGGATCAACTACGAGAAATCCTAGCAGCCTAAACAAAACCTATATTTACTTTAATTTACTTATATTATTATCAGTTTTATGCGCATATATGTGAAACTATTGATGGAACATTGATTTACAAATCATTAATTTACCTGGCACTCAGGTACGATTAGTGCAGTGTCATTTGCCGTAATGATGTGTGGGCATTCTGCCCAGGGCAACGGCGTGCTGAATGATTGCAGAAAATAGTATAGGCACCACGCAATAATGGTATTATAATAAAGTGCCACATTGAACGATACCACAGCCGAGGCCATACCTAAAACAATTGATCGTACAAAAAAGTAAAAACAGTTTGGGCTTTAACAAGTTTGAATAAGTTTGTTTGTTAAAATGACCGTTTGTAGTCTGTTTGAAGCCAAGGAACGGAAAAATCTAACGTCGTCCGACCTTTTCCGCTTAACTGCAACGAATAGTTTGCGATGATGATTCTAAATAGATAGAAATAAACTCACCGATTCCTCCACAAAATGGTGACACCAGGTTCCATACTCCAATAGCTCCTTTACGGAGTCTCTGGCCTACAGCGAGCTCCATATAGAAGATGGGTAGTCCCTCGATGGCCAGCATAATGAAATATGGAATTAAAAAGGCCCCTGCATAGCAACGAAAAACAGAAGATAAGAAGCTGCATCACGTACTAGATGAAGCCATCTTATCCAATTCAACAAAAAGAGTTCACTGCTACTTTGAAATCTAACTAATAGCTCGACAAATTTTTAAAATGCACTTTTAGATTATATTTCAAGTTCGTGGTTTTACCTCCCCCGTTCTTTTGCGCTAGGTAAGGAAAACGCCAAACATTGCCAAGACCAACGGCATAACCAATTGTGGCGAGAATAAATTGCAGTTCGCTGTCCCACGACTCTCGCTCATCTTCAGCTCCTTCTGGACACGACGCCTATAAATGATTCAATTGTTATCCTTTTTGTCCTTTTGGCCCCTATCAACACCCATCCGTCCATATCGTGGACTTCCCTTAATAAAGTGGTAACTAATGGTTTTTCTCTAGAACGCTACTCTCGCGTTTATGTATAATTGTATAATACTTTCGACTACTACTTGGACCAACCTCGTTCAATACCTCGTTCGTGGAAACCATCATTGGTTTTATCAAAGCATTTCAGAGCTTCAATACAAATAGATATTTCGTTCACCTGTTTCAACTATTTTATACATTTGCTATGGAATTCGTGGTTTTACTATCTCACAAACGGCGATTGCCCTTCTATGCTATGAAGCTTTTTTGTTTATACCTTGAAAACTTGATGCCCCTTTTTGCCCTTTCCTGGAGCGGCGAGATTGCGTTCATCATCATCATTTTCCGCGTCTCTTTCGTCACGGCCGGTTATCGTAGCAACGTCAGCTTCAAATGCCTGATTTGTTGTCCCGTAGTTCTGTCCGAGGAGCCGAGGAGAAATTACAGCGGAAGCAAACAAGAAATTAGCATTAAACAATAGTAGGGGTGGTAAAAAACGACAATCATTGCAGACTTGTCGAAAAATAATAAAATGTTTTGTATTTTTTTATTCTTTAAGCCTAGCTTGATTGTTTCAAGGTATTGGGAACGGGGAAGAATACGAGCTTGTGTCGACGGAACGCGCAGGTAGCGCCTTCTAAAGCTGCTGTCGTTAACAGATATACTATTTAACAAAGACAAGCAATACCTTCGTTTGTATACCGTTAGCAATTAAAGTGTGTTGTTTGTGCCCTAGCTAGATGCAAGTATCTTCCCAGGAAGATTGCGGAGGTAATCTTCATTTTAATATCAAACATTGGGTGGCGCTTAGTATTGTAATACAAGTGACACGCACATTATGATTGCTGGCATCGGTTCCATCTGGCAGAAGCGGTCCTTGCATTTCTCGCAGTTCGACCTAGAATAGCCATATATTCATTTCTTAATGTACGGATCTAGCAGTTATGTAATCGCATCGCATCAACACTTAACTGAAGCTTGTCAAAGACTTTACCAACATAGTTTTCTCATTCAATATATATAAACTAAAAGATAAGAGAACAACAAATATATCCTAGAGGGCATCAAGTTTTTGTGAGATCCTCAAATGGTAAACGCTGTTCGTTTAATACAGAAACATCTATGGACTGGCTCCTCTTCTTCTTGCCCTCTTTTAAAAGAAACACATGTTTGATGACCTTAGAAAAACATTTTCTCTTGCATTTTTCCTATTTAATATGAAGGCGGACAAAACGAGACAAGGTATCAGCAGACCAAATTTAAGGATTTTTAACAATGTACGATACACTAATTGCATTGGGCGAACGGCAGCTGCTCCGTTGTCATTGCCACGTTGCCGCTAGCCCCGTAATACCTGTCTAAAACGGGACATGCATTAAGCGTGCGTGAAGTAGTGGCAAAGTGCAAAACAATAATAAAAAGGTCTATGACATAATTCCACTGTTAACATGGGCCGACTGTCCCTACGTTGGTCGTGCCCTAGTCAAGTTGCTATTTCCTCACGGGACCTCGCGCCAACGAGCAGAAAAAACGAGAGGTCAACGAGGAAACGTGAGCTTGCGAACAGATAAATGCATAGACAGCAAAGGAACAACCTACCGTACAAACGATTCGCATTTAGCCATGGGAAAAAAAGGTAAAGGATAGAAGTAAGAACTAGGTTGTCATATGCTTCTTCTTGCATCCAAACATCCAAACAGATTTAAGGCAGCGTATTCGCACTCGTTAAAAAGAATAAGAGCTTATCTATGGATCGATGCGTTCTTTTCATTTGAAAGCTTTCCGTACGGCTTAAAAACAAAAAATCGCTAACAATGAAATAGGGCGATCAGCATGTGGCCTAAGCTTAGCGTCGGGTTTCGAGTGGCAGCGAAGGCATAGAAATGCGAGCATGATCTGTCTCTCTAGCTAGCATCGCAATGGCGTTTCAATTCGGTGCAAGGACTCTGTGCCCCAAACGATGTATGCTGCTTCTGCTGCTGTGTCCATACGTCCAAGTAGAGTTTCGGCCGAAACACAGGGATCAAAAAATAAGCCTCACTACCATGGTACCTACCTTTGGACCAACGGGCAGTTCCGCAACAGTATTTTGCTTCCTGAGAATATTCTGCATGGCGATGTGTTGTTTTTTCGAAGTGTTGAAATAACCGAGCCGAGAGTGTCTGTTGGGCTTTACTTGCTTCAGCGGCCTTCGTCTGTTGCCGGGACTTCGTTATACATGGTGCCTCCTATACGGGTATCTAGAATTATGAGGTCCTATTTGCACGACTTGATGCATATATCACTGGTTATGCGGTAATGTTTAGGTCTTCACCAGTGGCTAACGGTCTTTATAAGTTCGTTTGTTAGGTTTCCGACACAATATTTAGTTGAAGACGCGGTAATTGCTGTTAGCGTCGGCAGTCGAGGAGTTTCGAGATATTCTGTAATGACATAGTTGGAGATATCGTATTAGCCGTCAAACCTGTACAAGCTCTAAATTCCATTCAGTAGATAGTTGTGATAAATAAATTATCATAAATCTATGGTGAAACATCAACATAATCCGCGTAACTCAAAAGCGTTGTCTCCAGGTCGGTCCTGGAAACGGACAACACAAGACTCGATCCTGATAGCTTTTGAAACTATAGTATCAGCTACACTGAGCTATAAAATAAGGATAACTCACAGGAAATAACAGAGGACACTCATAAATAAACCGAATCAGCTGATTCTTAGATTATTGAGAGCAGAGTCCCCTTTAAACTAGTCGCAACGATTGTACGCCGACTCGCTGCTGTCCAACTCGTTGGACGTGGCCTAATGAACAGCATCCGTGAGACGTATAGAATGAGGCAGCGGCATTTGGACACTGATGAGGTAAGCTACTTTACTTTAATTAGACAACTTATCATATTTTATAGTAATCCTTTTTAGCCTAGGCGGTTGTCAAGGGACCTTTCTTGACCTCTTAGAATTTGATGTCCCCTTGTTTCATCGTACTGTCCTTACAAGTACCCACACAGTCGGCGAGTCATATCGTTTTGCTACCATCTAATCATCTTGAAAAAAGCAGCTATAATATATAGGAAATCATAATCCGCACATACTATTTTATACGTGGGTTTTTTTTACATTTCATGAAACGCAACGTGCATATTGTTAAGTGGAAAAGATACATTTCGTAAACATGTTTTCCTGCTTTTAAAAGTTCTACAAGCAGCGTACTTCCATAGGCATGGGTTTACAAAGCGCCACATAAATTTTCTGAATAGTGTCTATATATATACATATATATATATATATATATATATATATATATATATAGTTTCTGTACCGATCAGACGCCCCGTATTTGTGAACTATGTTGTTTAACGTGCTGTGATAACCCATTGTCACTGCTGTTTCCAGAAATAAATTTCAACGAACCCCTTAGATATTAATAGGGTGATGTAAAGGTATGGCGATCTAGTAAAAACTGTCCTGCACGAAAGAGGTTACGGATTCTTTACCTGCACGTGAAGTTCCGTGCTCCCAGACCGGGAAGCTCAACTGTTCTCAGCTGAGTTGTTTTACAGTCCTTTAAACACTTAGAAACCCTCGTTGCTGCTTTATTACCTACGGACAAGTACGGTATATACGAGTCCATATACCTCACAGCATCGGCTTGTATTATATGCCGTCGAATGCTGCGTGTAAATGGAACGACAACGGCCCCACAGAGGAAGCAGCATCGCTTATAAGATGTTGCCGGCTTTACTACCTACTTTCTTGATTTAATTAAAGCTGAATATTGAATACGCCTGCTGTTTGACGCAGCTTATATGCTGTGAGCATGGCTAGCAAGAAGGGATCAATGATGTAATGGCTCCGATATGCGGCATGTTCTACAAACGCTATGTAGCTCCAGATATTGTTAGGATTAATCATCAGAATTGATGATGGCACAAGCAATTAACTAAAACAGTTATAAAAAGATGTTTTTTAGCTTAGTCAATCCGCCTGGGGTCTCGTTAGTCATATTCATTATGTACGCTCAGCAATTTAAATCGAGACCGAATGATGCCCAGTTGATTAGTACACATCCTTCAGATAACGAAGGTAGCTCATATAGTCTTCACAAACAAACAAACAACAAAGGGTCAGCCACACGGTTCTGGCCCTTTTAGATACTATCATGGTACATGTCGGACGAAAAACTCATTGCCAATTTAACTATAACGGAGCCAAACAGAAACGTTCTTTAGAAAAACAAAACCACAGGTAGACACTGAGCGCTCCACACTTTAGTGTTACCTGGCGAGTCTCGACAGCAGCGCCGATTGACCAAAACGATACGTCACGGCTGTGTGGCTGTACTTTCTCTGCCTGCTTTTCCTGTGTTTGGTACAGTATAGACACCGTTACTATGGCTTGCGTTGTCGTAGCAGCTTCTGTTGCGCAATACAACGCCTAACAACGTACATACACCATCGATTTCTGTATGGTATACTGATAGTATTTCTATTTTTGGACACTGCACTTTTATCCGTACTCATGCCCCAGCGTCAACCGATCATTGCGTCTGATTTCCTGCACTACACTTTTGCATCGGACGAAAATAGGAAAACATAGAAATATCGAGCCGTCGACGAGGAGAACCAACACAATTTCCGAAAAAGCTACGCTTTATCACTTCTCGCCGCTTTTGACTAATTGTATAGGAGTATGTGACATTACGATTTGCACATACCTATATATATATGAACCAGGTTCGTATACGTATATAGACGTGTCGTTTTTCCCCTATCTACCAATACCTTCGATTATCATTACCTACCACTTGCTTAGCTCTTTTTCAATCAACAACTTTAAACGGCTCACTTAACTACATTTCGTTATTACGTACTTTTTACGATTATGCACTTCATAAACAGGAATGTCTGTGCAAGTTTCCAAGTCGACGAGGTCACCACCGTTGTATCGTCTGTGTTAGAGGTACTAACGTCGTCTTAATTTCATGCATACTTCGATTCCATCCATTCGATGTATACAAAATAGATCGCCGAAATGACAGTATTAGTAGCGGCAAGCTACGTTCTATGAGGCCTGGCATCGACCAGGAACAATCTTCATTAACAGCGACAGTCTTCCTTACATCGTTGTCGTTTATTTTGCTTTTATCTTGAGCTTCTCACGTTTGCTTCACTGCAATAACTAGCCACTTCTTTGGCGCCTTCGTTATAGGAGTTACTAGTCGTAGCTCTAGCACTGTTCTATTGATGAGAAGAAGAAATAACAGTCTTTACTAGATAGTTTCCGAAGCAAATAAGCTTTGGGTCACAAACTGTCTGATGGGTTACACCTTTTTTCAACAACACTAGTAACAAACCACAGCAATAACTTCCTGCCGTTACTGTAACTATTATAACATTTTGCTTGTTTCCGCAGCCGCAGCTAGTGGATACCTCTGATTGATCTGACGCGCGTTAACGCGTAGCCGGATCTCGTTTGCTCACTGAAACTTTCTCTGCCCGCTGTTCATTCCACCCTCCATTGTGTGCAATTGTAACTGTTTTCCGCGTTGAGAGCGCCTTGGAGTTCCCGTTTCGTGCTGCCAGAGCTAGTCTAATCAAGCTACCGCCAGCGCGCACCTATCTTATTGTCGTATCAGGGAGTCGTGTGTCTATTTGGGTTGGAATCCGGCCGAATTCCGCTTTCACTTCAATGTTTTTGCCTTGTGAATCGTGGTTGCCGCTAACGGCGACGCGCTGCTGTCATTACGGCGTTCGCCACTGATGTCACCGCTGTTTCCTTTGCCATTGATGCTATTTCGATTAGCTATCAGGTGGCTTTTTCTCCGCTGTTATCCGTTAGAGTCCGTGTTGAATTCAGCCGTGCTAAGGCTCACGGTATTTGTAATCTCAAAGAAGTAGCCGCAGCCGTTGGAGGGAGACAGCAAAATCGGATCCTCGCCGTCGTCGTCAGTGACAGTGATGGTGATGGTGATAGCAGCGAATGAAGTGTACAGGGGCCATTTAGGCCACCATTGGAGTGTGTCCTGAAAGGTAGAAGGTAGAGGGCCAGAGTTGAACGCATTGAAGGGGAGAGAACTTTGTTGTGGTTTCGACCGTCCCCACAACGTCTCCTCTCGTTCGTCGAAGGTTTGGGGCAGGGTCAAAAGGGGACTTCATATTGCTAGTGCTACCGCCGCTGGAGGGCGAAAGGAGGGCAACGACCCCTCGACGAACGGGTATCTTATTTTGTCCCTCGCTTCGGGCAACAGCCCTCGACCAGCCCTAATCCATTACCGCAGTGCTCCATTCCCTTCAACACCAAGGTCCTCTGCACTAACTCATAATACAACCTGAGCTTGAGACAGATATAAGAGGCTTGGACGCCTCCTTCCTCAACGTTGAGCTCGTTTGCACTTACGTACTAGGACATCTCGCGCATTTCATCCCAAAGTGTTTACAGCTTGCTCGTTCACTTGCAGAACCGACGCATGCAACATACATATGTTGGCCTTAATGCCATCTGCATTGGTCGTTACCGCACAGGGTCGTCCTTGTCATCTATCTAGTCGAAGGCAAAATCATCGTCCTGCTTTATGAGACCTTGTCGCTAGCGCGGTATTAGGATCTCATAAAAGCTCACATGGACAAGCCATTACAAAAAGGAAGAGGGCACTCCGAGCGAATGGTAGCTAAACAATGGATGGTCTTTTCATAGAATGGAACAGTGGCAGCCGCTGCGAACCATTCCGTTGTTTTGCTGCCATACAAGAAAAAGGGAAGGAACGAGAACATCCCCTTGACGGCAAATGCTGGTCGTGGATTGAGAACAAGCGCTAGACGCTAAACGGCTAACAGCGAAAACGGAACTGCGGTTGAAAAAATCTATGAGAGTGTAACAAGTGAGGCGTGCAGGGGGCAAATATACGTATAGTATATATATATATATAAATCAATGGATCATTAAGCTTTTGATTCGCTTGACTTTCTATGGGAAAAAGAGGTAATATCAACTGCTTTTATTATTATTGTTTCTACTACACCCGCAGAGCCGTAAAAACCGTATAGGAGAAACTAAGTGGATTTACGAAATCATCGAAGGAAGTTGATCGACATTGATGACGGAAAATGTAGGATGGTCGTTGTAATTTTTTTCGTCACTACTCATAACGCGTATTAATAAAGCCAATCAGTATGTATGTTAAACAATGGACATTTATGCTGTGTATCTATTAGAGTATAGTATGAGTGAAGACGTCGATTGTATGATTGTTACAATACATTTGCTGGATTTAGTGACGGGTGTGCGTATGGCACGCTAAACGGAACAAGCTGTTCCGCAAATAGGGCTTGTCGATCTATATCAGCGAGAATTCGAATTTTTTAGCATAGTTCAACACCACCGGGTTCAACTATCTGTACCAACAAAAATGCCGAAGCTTTTTTTCAAGATAGGTGGTTATTCAAATAGTTATCTAATTTGAGTTTTAATTATTAATGGCCAATATGCGTAATTAAACGCCTGGGTACTTTCTGAAATTAAACGTTATTTTATTCTGTTGTTCAAAAAATTTGCCCTTGTCCTTTAAATAGAGAAGTGAAGTATTTGCATAATCTCGCTCGTCAAATGAACGAATGCCAATTCTACGTATTAGTCCATGATCTGGTTGTAAAAGAGATTGATTCAGAGTGCGCAGGTGGTTGCTTTAAGGTGACCGACGATCACAACATCGAAGTTCGTCTGTGATCACTATTGTTTAGCCAAGACTCCGACCGTTAGGTGATGACTCAACTCGACATATCAGCGATCGAAATACACAATGAAAATTGCTGAAGACCTAAAACAACATGGTAAGTCTATACGAGATAGCATTAGAAGGTAGCTCACTTACCTCACTAGTTTCCTCTTCGTCCCGAAGAACAGCGAAAACGAAGAAAAGCTTAACCGAGATGATGATGATGATGATCGCATTACGACATGTTGGCGTCAGATCCCATATGTTAGCGTAGCGTTACTCGCGTCGTGAATCGTAATAATAAAGCTGTAAGTTTTGTCTCGTGTTCGAAACGTTCGATTGTATGATGTAGACTATCACACAGAATACTGCCACCATGTTACTACAAAACGTGTAGTGCGACCATTGTGACGCGATAAAACACGGGGTGGGCAGAATGCTTGTTGCAAATACTTAGCCACGGCTATCTCGAACAACCCCACTTAGAATGTCAACCCATTCCGCCGCCATATTTTAAATGTAGCTCATTTTTTTTTTTCAAACATTAACTATCTAGATGAATCAACATATTCATACCACTGCAAACTAGAAGAACATGTGGTTCGCTCAATATGAATGATCTACATGAACAAGGAAGCTTAAAACTTAGAACCAGTCGGTGATTTCGGTTCTTCGTTTCGGGTCGATGAGTTTGATATTGTCAATATTTATATAGTTCGTTATCTAAATAGTCAAAAACCTCATATACAAAGGGAGTAGGGCGAAAACCAACTGACGAGTGAAAATCTTCTCGGACACATTCTCATCTTTGTTGCATCCCTTACAGATACAAGAGAAGAAATTTTCACTATATACGTATATACACCTATGCATAGCACTCATTACGTGACATCCTCGACGAAAGAAATCACCATACAATTTTGTTGTTACGTATTTTTTTTTTTTGTTAAATCATTTTTTTCTCTTCATTTGATTCTCATTAATCCAGGTCACATTAATCAATTTTGCCACGATAAACGGTTGAGTTCTCTCTATCTTTATAAAATTATCAATAATCCGAAAGCAGTCTAGAATATTTGTAATCGTAGCTAAATATCTATTACATTGGCATTTACATGCTATCTATCTTGCAGATGTATTTAAGTTTTTTTTTTTTTAAAAACAGTCTACTTTAGTTAGGTCTGGAGGCGACATGGACCATGATTTGTTCAACATATATAGGAAATCGTATAGACCGGATCTCGATTGTATAGACTATCTGGAAAACGTTTTCTAGCGCGTGGAAGAAGACTGGCTGTATGTTCTACAACGTAATCTAACCCTAAAACCCTGATCTCATTGTTTACACCTCCATTGTTTACAACTCTAAGTTTACACCACCTATGCTATATTCTTGTTTCGCGTTCCTATATTTGACTAAGGAGTAAGATATTAGGTCAAATCTTTAAGAGTTTAGCAAGCGTCGGTGCCTAAAAAACTCGTGCTAACTATCCACAGGTCACTATATTTCTACCGATAATGACGATAGTAGTGTACACACTAGGAAGTTCTCTTTCTCGACGGCTTATGATACCCGCCGCCTATTAAAACTCTTTTTAAGCCCTTTTGTGAATAGATCATACGATAGATCTTCAGAAAAGCCTATCAGAGCATAGACTTTTAGTCTTCATTAACATAGAACTTTATTACTTTTTCAGGAACTCAATTTTCGTTTATCATCTGTGCTGGATGTTATACCAGTTCGGTTTATTGCTTTTAAAGAGTTACTTATTATAATCCCCTTGCAAACGTAAGTACGACGCTTTCAAATATCAAATTGCGTATAATACCGTCCTTGCCTTGGCGATTCACTTTTGAAGAAGTGATATTTTTTGGTTTTTCTAAGAATTCGTGTAGTCTTGTGACTCGCAGAATTCTTCTCACCGAAGCGGCCCTTTGGTCATAGCGGATTGTACAAGATCCTTTGCAGCGCAGAATTCAGATAAAATAGTCTCTTCAGGCGTTTCTTCAGCTGTTCGAGACCTCTGGAGGTTTTCCTAATCTGCTTGCGGTTGATGGGGATCGCGGGTTCCTAAGTTGCTGTGCTGCGCGTTTATGAACGTCGTCTATGAGTCGTTGCTAGTCTTCTTCGTACGGTTTCAAACTTTCGGAATTAGCCCAGTGGGCGAGAAATAGACTAACTTCTTTTCAGTCGTAGAACCAGGACACCATCACGCACATTAGAACCTAAGTTTTCGCCATCCTTTACGGCGGCGAGAGCCATGTTATTACACTGATGTTTAGGGAAGATTGATATAAAACTTTCAATTCGGAGGCTTCCTATGATGCTCCTACATACACCAATATCCCCATGAGATCCTGTTAGTAACTTGTTATCCATTTATATTGGATTGCCAGAGCTGGAGATTGGATAGCTTTGAGACATTTAGGTGTAACAAAGTTTTTACGACCGCATGAGCAGAATTGAGTCAAAGAGATGCGTTTTAACTGAAAGAAAATCTAAAGGCAACGGTATTTCACGAGTAATACCTGTATTAGCACAGTCTGATTTAGCAGGTTGGACATTGCGATTGGAATTCTAACTGTCACCTTAAATTGAGATGCCTCCTTATACCAGAAGCCTGGTGTAGCTGTACTTTAAAGAACCTAATGAGGACAACGGCATCATGTCGAAAATTGTACCATTCAATCCTTTCCATTACCAAATCTGGTTATGTTTCGATTAGACTTCAAGTAGAATGTGTGCGTGATAAGAACATATCCTCCTCCGCCTATAGGTTGTTATATTGTTTCACCGGGCTATTATTATGCCTCAAATCGATCAGCACAATTACACAAATTGTTAGTACATATTATATATATATATATATATATATATATATATATTACATTGGTCTGAGCGGCGTATCTATACAGGCTATAGCGTGTGCAGCCATTCCAATTTGTTGGAAAGTTAAGACAGCATGCGGGTGTGGGTATGGACCCGGACCATCGATAGTTGAAAGTCAGTCTTGCCTGATCCGGCATTGTTGTTAGTGAATACGTTTCTTGAAGCGTTCATCGTCGTAGTAGTAGAAATGAGTACAGAACGGTACCGGTAGCTTCTGAAACCGTTTATGAAAAAGTCGTACTCAGCGGACTGGCAGAAAAGGAAGGTTGCGAATTGGAACTAGAGTTGGCTCGGCAGCGTATTTGTAGAAGCGGTTATAAGATTAGCGGCTCGCTCTTACCGTCTGGACATCAACTACAGATGCTTAATTACAAGTCAACGGTCCTTGACCCCACGTAATTACGGGTGGATAGGGCTTTTCAAATCGTGGGTGTCCACAACTGTAGAAGCTTTGACAATATATCTCGTGAGCGATATAACGTCCTTTGCATTCACACTGCGCACCACTTATCCTTAGGCTAGCTTCACCCCCCAATCAAACATGTTTCACATGCGTTTACAGTTATTGTCATCATAGCAACAATAATAGATTACAACATGATAAATGAGTTATGACCGCTTTTACAAACAA
Organism: Varroa jacobsoni; assembly: GCF_002532875.2. Lineage (NCBI taxonomy): Eukaryota > Metazoa > Arthropoda > Arachnida > Mesostigmata > Varroidae > Varroa > Varroa jacobsoni. Next base: position 83,382 of record NW_019214091.1, read on the forward strand.
CTGTGATTGACGTTTCCTTAGATCGCAAAGAAGTCTATTAATGCATGTGTCTCTGAGGCATTCATTTTAATCTATAACGATCTAAAATGGAGGCATGTCTGCCGTCTTAGCATCAACCGGCCTCATAAGAAGTGACCGAAAGTAACTGCTCTTATAGGCAAACGTAGTTAAAGCCGTGTTAGCCTACCTACAGCTGAAGGAGAATAAGAGACACTATTTGTAACCCTTCAACAAGACTAGGTTCGCTCAATTTCAAGGCCATCGGGCTGGAAAGGTAGTTGTCGTATACGCCGTTATTTGGCGTCCGTCAAGAGTGAGAGATGGATCTATCTAGTACTTTACTCTTGTTTATTGGTGTTCGTGTCATGTATGTAGGCGTTGAACAAAGCCGCTGGCTCTTGAATCTTGTTGATTCGCTAGTTTTAGCGGCAAAGTTGCGATGAACGTTCCGTTTTCTAGCTTTGCTTGCCAACTGATGACAGAAACGAAACCAAGTATCAGAAGTGATGTCCTCTAATTGGAATCGACCGCCTCGTAAATCGGCTCTGGTTAATCGAATGTTTAAACCGGGACGTCGTTAACAGCAATATTCTGGTGATTGATACGGCACCAGTGACAGAAAGAAGTTTTGGTATTTAATGCTGTGGGTACAGATCGAGTTCATCTTTGTCCATAGCTTCCAGCAGCTATGCTTGGGTTAGATCGAGACTAACATTGGGTTCGAGACATTGGATTCGATGGAGGAATTAATGTAAACAATAAATTTGTTCGGTTATTCGCGTTATCATCAGAGCTTGGATTAGAGATACTGCGTTTTCAGATTTGTCCTCTGAAGTCTTATAGATCGAAACTTCACGATTGCCTAGTACACATTTCATGATGTCCCCAGGGATTATAGCTGCTAAATACTATAAAAACGCACAGTATGTAAAATCGTTAAATCTTCGTTCGTAAAATCGTTGAACTTATTCACCGCTTATAGTAAACAATAGTCAACAACGGACTAGTCAGCGGAGGTTTATAGAGACGGGTCGTGGGCTAAAGGCGACGGTTTCTACCAGGACAAGAAGGCGTGGTTCTTTTTTACACGTAATTTACTTCAAAGAGACATGCATTGCAATATTTATACTCTGGATGATGGGGCAGAATGAAACGGTATTAGCAAAGACGTTTCCATGTTCGAAAAAAAATATAATCAGCTAAACAACATATGAGGGATTAGGCCCAGTCCATGCGTGGATAAGCAGTACGCATCTTGACGACTACCTAGATTCGGCAGATTTTAATATTTTCTTTTGTGGGATTATACCAACAAAGAAACCGTAGTAACAAAAAATAAAAGTGCTTATTCTAATATTTCTAGCTGTAAGCGAAAATGTACTATTTAGTTAGTTTTTTATGTCAGTACTGTTATTTAGTTCATATTGTTTGTAGCGTTCTGCCTGTGTCGGATAGACCTGGGCAAGCAACACAGAACCCATTTGAAGGGACTTCTACTTCTCTGTTACGGTTAACACCCCACCGATTAAATTTTTGCGTGACCCCCTCTTTATTTCTACTTGACAAATGGAGTCCGTAAAATTAAGTTGATCACAATTTAAATCGCGTGCTCGTACTTCTTAAATAGTCAGCATGCTGGAAACTTGAAAAGCACATCCGCTTCGCTTGATTTAGTCTTCCTCAACAGTATGCCACGCTTCTTACCATTTTTCTTTGATTATTGCAGCTTTTGACCCATCAGGTCCGATGATAACTAATATCACTCTTAAAGCGAAATCTCAAAGACACGTAAATAATGTATTCGTGAAGAAAAATACGTGCACAAAAGAAATAAAAGCAGATTTTTTTAATATTGTAACAAAAACGTCGCAGTAATTGTTGCGGTCAAATCACGTATTTCTACAATGTAGAAGCAATAATTTGAAGTACACCATTGAGCTATGATTATACAAAGATGAAGTATTTAAAATGTATCATGAATAAACCTATGCAGGACATTATATGCTCCCTAACCTGTACGACATGAGTGCCGCTGTATAATGATATAGATAAAATATTTAAAAAAAAAACTCTATTTCCGCATGAAAAACTACAATGATAATTTACCGATTAGTTTTGTCCTAAAGTAGAGGGAACTTTGTGCTTTTCCAACGCGTACGTCATGACAAACGATGACCTAAATACAAACGATTGCTATTCAGAAATCCATTAAACAATGCCGATAAACCATTCGCCCAGCCAACCTTGGCCGGCCATCTCAGAATTTTTTACATCTTCCATTAAATGTGTTCTATAATGTTTTAACGCTTAGTCGGGCTTAAATCGAGAATTTTGCAAGTTTGCTGCCTGCAGACACCGCCTGTCTGATTAGCCATTCAACCTTGACAACTGATCGAGTTTCAAGCTGTAAAAGACGTAAGTATATGAAATGGCATAGGAGTGACGTGTACTTTTCGATAACTTTATTAGCGTTCTAAATGCACAAATAAGCGAGACCTGAAAATATAATGGATCAAAAGACGCCGAGTGACCATAACGGTCGATATCCAGGTAGCACCACGTCGTGACTTCTATAATTAGTGTGCAACTTTTAGTTATGCCAAAACGACAATGAACAATCAACTCATAGCGTCAACAGTAGAGTAGTCATTTGACAACAAATTTCGAGTACACATTTAGAAATGTAGGCAGTCCCGTAGTTAACTTGAAATACGCTCATTTTCCTAGAACAAGCCTTCGTTTTTGAACGAAACTCAGCGAGAGATAATAACTGGGTTAAACGGAACTACATATTAATAAATTAACATGGGTCATCAGACTTGAACTAGCATTATGGGTGTAGCTAGAAGTATTTTAAACATGCGGTAAGCTTGAATCTGGCATAGCTTCCAACCAAGGACAACCTGTTGAATGACGCGCACGGCTAAACATCTATTAGCAATTTGAACAATTATTTTAGTTTTGTATCTATAAAATGCCTTTATTTAATTACAAACGTAGTGAAGGACTTGCTAATGCCAACCTTTGAATTAGCAATCAGTGAATATTGGTACATAGTCCACAATGGGATAAACTTGCTGCGTGTCTAACCTCCCCTAAGGAGCAGCCGATTCCAAAACGGCGTTCACACAATTCAGTGGTTATTCCTGATAATCCTTTTGCCGAGAAGATCTTATCCATATAGTACTTTTATTGCTGTGGCAGCACTTTGGTCTCGAGGAGCATCGTTTCGGTCAATTATTTTGTGTTCGGACGGAACAGAATTTACGAGTCGGCCATTAAATGAGCTGCTTACTCTCCGAAAGTAATCTATATCGATTTGCTCTGCGACACGGTACGCCATAGTAACTGTAGACCATAATGAATTGCGAAAACAACGCACAGGTTTCATTTTGAAGTTCAAAGTAGTGTTCAAAGTGGTTTCTTGTATACATTATATTCCTTTACTTGTTTCCTTTGGATGACTTCTTACGAAAGCGAAGGGACTCTA
>NW_019213021.1:0-13769 GCF_002532875.2 Varroa jacobsoni
TCTGAGAAGAAATAAATGCTGTAGCACCTGGCATGACTTTCCTGAACGCGACTTCTTCATTCTGGACAGAGTTCTACCTTTTTCCACCGTCTACACCAAGCTCAAGTCGATGTTTGATTCTTCTGGGCTTCGGATTGATGTAGTAAGCTTTCCGTCTAACAAATAACAAATGCCGTTCCGGGAAGCCTCAATATACTATCGCACTGTGCAAGCAAGCAGATCTGAAGTACCTATTCGTGTGTACAGCCTTCATACGCATGGCTTCAGCAACTGTTATTCGTTTACACAGAAGTAGCATTATTGGAGACACTTCGAAGAAGTGGTGATAGTGCCGATCGTAGTATTAGTTTAGTACTTGCGTGGTTCTGAAGTGATGCTTGATGGTTGTATCAGATGGCAGATTGAAGACATCTATCAACAACTACGTAGTAGGGGAGTAGATTGAAATGCTCGTCACAAGATCACAGGCGTTTCATTTTATGAACGAAAGAAATTATGAGATCTGATCGGCTAGCAGGTGTCTACGTAACTTGGGGTCTCGATCAGATTATATTGATTTTTCATGATATTAGCCATAAGCTAAAGATTCTTTTACCTAGCAAAGAATAGTGCGCCATCTGTCACGATATTTAGAATATTGAGCGGTTTTATTAGCGTGCTTAGGATTCTGCCAGCTAAGCTGCTAACTGTTTAAAACCATTTTTCCAACATGCAATGAATAATGTAAACACAACTCGACGACAATATAACTAATTTTCTGTCTTTTCGTGCCGACATAAATCACACCGTCTGTAGAGCATATTGCCACATACAGTGCTTTCATTTAATTTCACATATAACTGCACTACATATATATGTATCTAGTTTGTTTCATGAGACATTCATACAGTCATGAAGCCGGTTTACCGTACATATTTAATGTAACCTGACAATTAGCGAGAAATTTGTATGTGGCTGCCGTATATGACTCGACTTAAACAGGACATGAAGCCTTTTAAATTGCCCGCGGTTCTTGTTTGTATCTGTTTCGCTATCTGAAAAACCTACTGGTGATGCAGGCTGTGAAATTGAGCACGGCATTTATTAAGGTTTATTATAAAAATGGTTCTGGCTTTATTAATGGCATATTACTTCGCTGGACATAAACTGAGTTTATCAATTTCACTCCACGAACCACATTGGCAGTAGTGCACCTTACGGGTTTGCTCTAGAATGTTTAGACTCCGTGTATATACTTGATCTGCTTTTACGATCGCGTTTCTGTTTGTAAGGTGCCGGGCGAATTCCGTTGTAATCTTGTACATTATCAGTTGCCCACTAAATGAAAGATAAATAGAAGCTTTTTCATAGACAAACACACTGATATAATCACAAGGCAAAGTTACAATTGACGTCGTAGGTATGATCTATAGGATATTCCGGCAGTACAAAAGTGGATTTATCCAACGCGTATTCATGTGACCTTCGATCTCGATGGTTGTCTTCTTTATGTTTCCCATTACATAGCTTTTCGTGTTTCACTTCTTGCTCTTCTTCTTAGTTTCTTTTTTAGAAACAGGTTTAGCTTCCTCCTCGGAGTCATCACCCTTTTTCGCAGTTTTCTTGCCTCCCTAGAGCAGAACGATAAACATTAGTTATCAAAACATTCCTTTGTCAATCCAGATACTCAACGCTCATACACATATTGAAATCGTAGCTGATTTCGCCAGTTTAGCTACTCAGCAGCATGTCATAATTAATCCACTAACAACGTTTTTCTGGTTTCCAGTTTCAGTTTTATTTTTAAGGTTTACGCGTGTCATATTGAACACACTCCTCCAATATGCTTATTATGTTAGGGGGTGTTTTCACAGAAATATCGGGTTGACCTTGCAATTATTTATTTTAATCTCCTTTATTGTTAACACGTGGTATATGTCGCGTATTTTGGAAGGAAATGACTGGAGGTAACATATACCCAATGTACCCCTTGTTGGTCTTGTTGTAAAGTGAACGACATTAGTTCACTACCTCAGGTTACAATTTGCTATGTTTTTTTCTATTATCTCCTAATTTCTGTATCTCAAGTTTTACATTGTCAAGTATTCTATCAGACGACTGACTCCTTGCACGCAACGAGATGTGTCTATGCCCGAGGTCTATATGCATACGTACTATCGAGGTGATTCGTATTGCAAATGTTAGCTGAATGTAGCTCAGATCAATATATAGGAAGCTGTCTGGCACAGGATGAATCCCAATATTGTTTTATGTCGTAGAATACTGGTTCAATGAAGCTATTGTAGTGTTTTCCAATCAAACCACAATGCATATTTTATAACCACAAAGGCTCAACGAATTTCAGCTTTTAGTTACTGTGGAATATGATGTCCGTGTTGTTTCACAGGTCTGTCGAAGGACCTAGCATAAGTCCAGTAAGATCCACCGCGGCTAGACCTTCTAGTAACGGCACGTCCTTACTGCTGTACCGAAAAAATTATTTCAGAGGCTTTCACATGGTAACAATAGCTAACGTCGTTTTAAAAAACTAAAATTGAAAAAAAAAAAAGAAAATCTCTGCTCTCGTATTTTTGGATGTCTTTAAACTTCTAGAAGTCTTTTTATTCCAGGTGTTTCCTAAGTTTCAGCGAATATAGAGGGCAAGTAAACACATGTGTTGAGTTCTTTTAGCAGGAAACACGATACAAGCAGCGAACTGTAAGCCGATACATGATCGAGGTGTTCAGTTTATGGCTGGCTCTTTCAGAATTCAAGCCTACTTTTGTTGAAGAGCATTATACAATCTTGTTGGCAATACTTATTGGCTATTCCGCAGAACCATTTGCCATAAATTCACAAATCGCAACTTTTTGATAGTCAAAAAAGACTGTGCGACCAAGCTTGATTCTTGACTGTGATATTGAAGCCTTTGTCGCCCTAGACTCATCTCCTGAGCGATGCCCAGACGATTGTCTTTCTTCCTTCCGTTATACCGATAAAAGCACGTCTCATCTATAGTGACGCGTTCAAGCAAATAAGGCTTCAAAGGGTCATTATAGATAATAACAATAATAACAGAAACAACTGTTAACGGGATTGCATTTGTTGAAATCAGGTTCTTCGGCATACTGATGATTGTTTCAAATGCTCCAGCATGACTCGTATGAGATGCTTTGTTCTTTTATGAGTTCTTTGGAAGTGATTCGGTCATTCTACAGCAGTTTTACTTTTTCTACGTTTTCGTCCGTACTCACTGTAATAAATAAACTATCCAAAAGAAAAATTGCTCTTTCGTATGCCGCTAAATTGTAGGTATCACATGCTAACTCAACATCGACGCAGTCCTCAGGAACCTCAGCAACACTCATGAGCATTTAATTTTGTCTGAACAAAAAGTTCAAAAAACAAAGCACGGTCGGAATTTTCTTCTTTTAAAACTTCTTCTGAAAAGCTTGCAAGATACCCTCGGGGCACTTGTAATCAAATCTGCGAAATACCAAGCATACGTTCGAGTACCTTAAGATTTAGGCTGTTTCAGATGGTTGGCCTTTTTCAGCGCGACACGAAAAGTTGAACTTGCGGACAGCAGGCAGGTTATTGTAGGCAGAACCATAAACACGTTTATGGTCCGCTTTTCATACGAAAAAAAAACTCAAACTTCTATTGATTTTCCGTGCGCCCATTCGTGGCAGAATTACTATTGAGTTCGATCGGCTTGAGATCGTCATTTATGCAAAGAATTTTGATTTAGTTAACTAGAGATGAAACAGTTAACTGACTCCAACATTGTTACAAAAGTTCAAATGTTCGTTATAGGTTGAGAAAAAGTACCCGAAATTTTTTTTTTCGATCTTTATCAACCTAGCAGCAACCTAATCATCGAATTTGAACATGGAATCTTGCAGAAACGATATTATTTGTTCGTCTATTGCTAGTAAACGACCTTTGGTAGTACTTCCTTCCACATGTTTTCTTCTAGAAGGAAAATGTGGCGCCGAATCTTTCATGCTTCGTAAGTATAATATACGAGCTTGTAAAAAATAATCGTCTCAATGAAGCCTAGGTAGAAGCTCGCAAGGAAGCATCTTTTTATGGCTTGAAGATCATCACTAGTACTAATAGTATTAAAATGATTAAAGCAACAAACCTTCTTTCTGGGCTTTTCCTCCTCTTCATCTTCGTCATCGATAGCCGCAACCGCAGCTTGCTTTTCTACGTAGTCTTTGAGGGCATCGGAAACAACCTTAAAGCCAGACATATGAGTAAAGGATTACAAAAGAGAAAATATTTGAACATATAGGCGCGCCCGCGGCTGCGTGCGTTGAGGTAAACTATGATAATTATTTCTACAGATGACAGGAGACACCTAAAATTCGGGGATTTCCGACCCTTAGACTTATGTGGCGGAATTATGAATTTACAACATTACCTTTGCAAAAAAAATAGTCACTTTTCCCCGTAGCTCAATAACGACTTTGAGGTGAAATACTTCATAGTTCGATCAGTTGAGCCTTAAGATCAAGAAAGCTAATTTAGTTCTGAAGAAGTGAGATGTTGGTATGCTAGATTTTGCATAGGAGGTGCTAATTATGACATTTTAGCGTAGTCCAAACTCTAACATTTTTTTCTTAAAAAATCAAAGTAAGCTTAAAAAATGCAGGAAACGAGAGAGAAAATTTCGATGTACTCTAATGTACGCTAGCTCATCAATATCGTGTCAACACACGATAGTATTTTTAATAGAAATTGGTAAGGCACTGTGGCTATTTTCGTCATGTATTATGAATGGCCTCGATGGTCTAATGCCGACTGCTTTTTTGTTTTAGCAAACGGAAATCGAGATGGGGAATTTTATTTCAGAACAGGGTTATTTTGAAACGGTACAACACCTTTTAGTTTTGCTCTCGCAATTAGATTCTAAGACTTTTCGTATCAGGTACAATTACTTAGGCTTTGACAAACAAATTACAGTAAACCACAGAAAACTAAAGCGGTTTACGAATGCGAGTTCCACGTTAGAACCGCAATAGCAGAAACAGTTCGTCGTACAAATCCTATATTTATCGAAGGATTTATTCGTTTATTTAGCCTAGGAAACTATACGTATATATATGGTATATATCGGTATATGTATAGAAATTCAAATGGGAGAATTTACAACTGGAAAATTAACCTTGTGAAGAGCTGTGGCGGAAGTCGGCTTATATTAAAGCGCAGCATTGTAAGAATTCAAGTATGATGAATGAAAAATGTGTCCATCTTTGTCAAATTAATAAGAAAAAGATTTATATCAGGAAACGCCCCACCTACTCTTCTTTATTCTCATCTTTGCGCCCCAGATTTGCATAGCAGCAAAATAAATAAGTTACAGTCAAACTGATACAAGTTTATAGACACTTCGAATTGAAATGAATAAGTTATGAATATTAACAAAGTTAAGAGAAAGACATTTTATGACATGCACCTGTCCTTGACTTGATGCGGTTCTTGCTTTCGCAGATATGTTTTACTAGACTGGGTGGTAAATAGGTAGACTGGACTATCAAACAAACTGCCGGCACTTATGTTTTAGAGACTTAAGAATGTTCGCCGATACTTTAAATCAAGCGGCTGTTTATAAGCGAGAGATTATGCAGCATGGTAATAGATAAACTGTTATGCCTTATTAAGTCTTCCACTTAACGGATTTTGAAATGAAAAACTGATAACTGTTAATGAAGTATAGATTTCCTGCTTCATTCCTGAGAGTAAGCAATGTCAAGAGTGTGGGTTAAGAGGTATAAACTAACCCGGACCTACCTGAAAAAAGGAATTTAATAAGCGGAAAAATCGGACTAACTATTTTGTAAAACCTTAGCGAGATAATTGAAAATTGCGAATATAATATAGTTATTTTAGCCCGACGAAAATATTATTGGTGCAAGATACTCATTTAGACTAAAAGTGCTTTGCCATGGATCAATGCCCTTCTTGCAAATCACTGCCTCAGGATGGCCAAGATCAAGTAAATAAAGCTTACATGGATCTGCCGTTGCGGGTAGATCATGCGATGATTTGATGCTATTTCCAGATTTCAAAGGAGCGTTTTTAATACAAAATATAAATATATAGCAGTATATAATAAAGAGTACAAGGCAATTACAAAGCTTTTTCTTTATATTCAGGCTAGGTTCTAGTTAAATTGCCTAATAATTTAAACTAATGTTGTTCCTCGGGTCCTATAACCTTTACTCAAGTCTACTCCAGTTCAATTCAGTAAAGTTAGCTATGAAGAAATCAAAGATAAATAATAAATCAAAGCTAATTCAAGTTGAAATACCTTCTCACAATCCTTTAGTGAACTAACGGTAGGGACAGCGTAGTGTATTTTACGAGAACCACCCGAGCGTCCTGCAACCCCCGTGCGATCTGGAAGTTCATAGCAAATGTATGGTCAAACGTTGCAATATGTCAAGAATGTTCACAGCTAGCAAAATTTTTGCCCATTTTAATAAAATTTCGAGTACAGTAGCCCATTTTTCCAACTTTTAACACAAAACTTTACAGAATTAATAAGATGGGGTGTTAAACTATGTCTATTTGATTTTCAGAATGTTGAATTTTTGTTGCCTTAGTAAATTTCAGAGGTCAGAAACTTGCAAAGCCTTTTTTGTTAGCCATCTACATGCTGAACGTTAAGGGTTGATTCTGACCAGCTGTTTTTCTTACATAGGGTGAATGTCCAGTGTTTATTTCTATAAATGTTTACTTAAAATCTGTACTCGAAGTGTCTATGTAAAATGTTTATTCTATTATAATATATAAGTTTTAAGAGGCCCATAAGGTTACAACTGCAAAATTAAATTTGATGATCCGAGGGGATTGATAAGGTCAAATTATTGTTTGAAAAAGACTAAGACAAATTTAGGAGGCAATAAAGAATATCTTTTACTATAATTCACTGTTTTTTTAGTGTTTGCCACTATACAACGACCATATCATTTTGTGCCACTTTATGGCACGAAGCGGAACCGAATAACACAAAGAAGCAATAGGGTCTCTGAGAAACGAAAAATTGATCCTGCTCTCCCTTCATGGCGGAACACTCAAGATAACAGTGTTATAATAAGAGAATAAAGTGCCTATTGTGCTACAGAGCATAAATTGCTTAAGAAATGCATGTTGTTTTGTGTTTTTGAGATAATATTTAAAGGCTCGTATTTATTTTCATACTATTCCTTCCGACTAGCTGGAATAAAATGCAAAAAAACAATCACTATTATGTCGACTAATAAATAGTTGTTTTTTCAGCTCACTTTAAGTAATGGTAATCCATGGAAGGAACTAGCCTTACCTATACAGGTATTTATTTGGTATTCCGTAAGCTCCTTCCACTGTTTGGTAAGAGAAGCATCTGTCAGCTACCCTAGCAAGGTATGCAATATTTTGTTTTAATATTTTGATTTATTATAAGCTCAGTTTTTTTTTTACCTTTCTTTTGTTTTTAATAGATTGTCCTTCAAATGGAAAATCTTCCTAGATTGACCTGAACCGTCGTAATCCGATAGAGCAAGGTCTGGGATAAAGAAGGAACACTTAGGGTCTACCCCGAATCTTCAAAGTCACATGGAACCAAATGCTACCGTACAGCTTGATCACTGACTCAAATTCACGTGTTCAGTAAACCGCAATCGGCGTTTACCACTTCACTGCACTTTGAAAGATTATAGTAGAAAGTTCGGTGTTTTCCTTAGGTTAACTAAAAATCTAAATCTTGGTGATTTAGGTCCTACAAAATCTGAGGTTTGTAACGGGTTATCCAGAATTTAGTTCTGTGCTAAAGGTATCGTGAAATATCGATTTTTACAATAACCACTAATCATATGCAGAAATGTTTCTTATTTTTATTATGCCTGCACCACGTTCGTGTAAGAAGACCCCTAGTGCATGCGGACATTTAGGGAAGATTCGGCTCACTTTTAGCTGTGCAGAAAGCACTGGGGTAAATGGGCCAGATTTTTATGTGGCGGTCCGGCGCATGATTTATATTCCAAATCCCGATTTCCGACTCTAAAGTTCTGACACCTTTAGGTGAAGCCTGTTAGATACTGCTGCTGATTTCTTCAAGCTCAAATACAGTTCCCGTTGTCTCAACCACGGACCCTCCAACGGAAAGGTAGTTGAATACGCAGTTCTTTTTTTGCTTCCAAGAGATAATCGCACAGAAAATTGTAGTTACCTAATACATCTAAGATGTAAATGGTGCAGCCTGAAAAAAATATACACAAAATAATTTGACTACAGACAACAACAGGATCGAAACCTGTACTTCAGAGCCATGCTCTCTCATTGGAGAGAAAAAAAAAATTGGAAATGACCGATTTTCATACGATATGGTAATATATATTTAAAAGTATTTACCCTCCAAAGCTATATTTTTATTTACTTTTCTAATGGCACTAAAGGTATGCGATAAACGAGCAACTGTCTCCTGTTCCGACCTGCTGACTTTTAACTTGAATTAAGATTTTATCAAATTTGCCCGGACTCAAGGATAAACTGTTAACCCGAAATCGAAGAAGCTGACGATTTAAAGGAACGAAAAGCTGAGAATGAAAAATGGTAGCCGAGTTTTAATTACACGCTGATATGAAATAAGTGCCGATGGCGTCAACTGGTAAAAACTTTTTCGTGACGACCTGATGAGCCTTTAGCGTCAGATTACCGTTGAAATGCTTCAAATGTTACCTACAATATTTAACCGTCTTTCAACGAACAGCTTATAATAAATGAAACTTATGATATGTCTTGCTAAATATTTTGCTTCAAACATTATTGTTATCGTGTTTTGTTTTTATCGCTTGCAGTAGAGCGCTCTCCTTTGTGGAACAAATCCGCCGTATCTCTTTAAAATCTTTAGCGCCAACATTTTCCTTTATTTTTCTTACACTGCGAAAGTTCTCAAAAAAATTGTTGTTGTTGCTGTAAAATTTTTATTCTACAGCTTTAAAGGTTTTCTTTTTTAAGCCGATGGCTTCTCATTGTTCCGTCTAACTTACCTATTTGGCTCTGTCATTATACTGGAAGCAGTCTGGCGCGAATCCATGTTGTTAATTTCAGAAAGCAAAGCAGAGAAACCGCTGAGTTTAGATTGGCGCGACGAATAAATCCATATGGTATAGCTCGTTATATTATTTCATAAAAAAGAGATACAAATACATGTTTTCGAACACGCGCGCCTTTCAACTATTGCCTTAATTTACGCCTAACATTGCGCCTTAATTTGTGCCAAAAGAAATTTGATCATGCTCGCTATCCGAGATCGTAGAGACTATAGTTTAGGATAACTATTTTTTTGCTATTCTAACGGGTCTGCTGATTTATTTTAAATCGTCTATCGGTTATCAGCCTATGATCAATTTGAATAGTCTGCGCAAAAGAAATATCGAGCGGTGTCTGTATCCCGATTATTTATGCTCGATTTTTTTATTTATTTATTTAATTCTTGTATCTACTTGGAGTTCGATGCCAGAAAAGTTCAATAAATATCGTATACTCTTTATATATATGACGAACTTTTAGCAACCAGTAGCATAGTAGTATATAGCCTTATAGCCTGATCTCCTGATTATTCTCCGACGTTTTCGGGTTATGCACCCTTTTAATGGTCCGTGTAGATTTTGATCTTTAGGAGCTTATATAGCTACTACATATCCTGGTATGGATACTTCTTTGTTTGTTTTTCGTTATAGCCTTTGGAGAGACCTATGCTGAGTAATCACGCATTTTCTGTTAAACATAGTTCTTGAGAATACCTACCAATCCGAGTGCTGGGACCCTCTCGTTCGTATTGGTACATAATATAATAGCCTTACTGATAACTTGAACACCATTATGATATATGACTGTACCAACAACACGTTGCTTTTTACAATGGGATGATACGAGACTTTGATCGGTTCTCAAATCTTAACTTTTTTTTTTTAAAAATTGAATGCTGTACTTGTAGATTACATCGGAAATTCGATCAGAAGCTAGAACTTACGGACAACCAAGTGCGAGTCAGAAATAGCTCTGTTAAATAGAACGGTCCACTTTGTAAATTCGGAGACAACAGCTGTCAGTAGTAGACATTCTGCCATATTTGTATAAATTTTGTGTGTGTCTATCATTAATGCATTTTCCGACTCTTCACTGATCTGTTGTTGCAAATGCCCTTAAGTAAATGTTGCAAGTTCTATACTGCTTACCACTACTTGAGAGACACATTATCCATGTCTAAGAAATCAACAGATAGGAAGAAATGCTTCACGGCTGCTAAATTTGTGCTCTTAGGCGCTGACATGTTTACTCTTTGAGAACATGGCATCTTATTTCGCCCACGCTAAGTCAGACACACACCTTCACCACGCTACCAATCTTGTGTCTTGTGTCTCGGGTCTTATCTCGTTTATCAGAATAGGTTTGATACATTTGGGGCGAACCGATCTTACGATATATCTTTACTGAGTCGTCCGCAGCCTGAATCCTAAGGCGAACTTTCCGGATTGAAAGAGGCGTATTTCAGTGAAAACTTGTCGACCTTTCATTGTTTCCGTCGTACTACTGAAAGCGTTACTGACTGTTCACTAGCTGACGCTGATATAGAGTCGTCTCTGAGGATCCTGATGTACGAGCCCAAATGCGCTTCGAGTCGGTGTTGCACTGTTGAACCGAACAAGGGTAGAATAAGGAGCAGCTGCAAGCCAAACTCGTAGGCTTTCCTAATATATTCGTGCACCCCTCATTATTGTTCATTTATTTCCTAATATATTTGTGTACCATTCATTTGTTTATTGAGCTCGTTCAAGGTATATCCTGACACGCAACTTTTGAGACTCGTCGACGAGAAATTCAGAAGCTAGATGCTTTTTCTCATCCACTGTCAATCGGACGAAATTGAAGAGTTGCATTTTTTTTTCAATCTAATATTAGAGTAGTTGACATATGATTATGTTGGCCTTGGTATCCTTTTGAACAAAAATTTCAGGGTGCAATGATTGTCTTTTCGCGCTATCCGACATAAATCAGATTTCTCGAACTCAGCTGTGTGCCGTAGTTTATGTATGAGTTTGAGAAAAATCAACGTTGCTATTAAGTCAAACCAAATTAACAACTTCGATGACCGCCATTGATCGGAAAGCTTTTGCAGAGAATATTTGAAAATTTAATGCAATACGCATGCTCAAGCATAATTTCGAATCACAGTAATAGTCTATGCATTCGTAGACTTGAAAATCGCTTTTTGTTAACGAACGTAGTTCTACAATTGAGATGTGTGGATAAAACTGCATCTAAAGCCATACATGCACAACATATACAAAAGTCAAGTCACAATACGCTTATCATTATGTAGTAGGTAAGTGCAGTACGGAATAGTGCAACGGCGTCCAGCAGAACTCCGACAACGTAACTGCAATATAGCCAGCCAGAGTAGGCTGGCTGTACCTAATTGCTCGATAATCGCATCAAAGCAACGAAAGTACTCAACGAAACTTCTAGCGAAGCGACGGAGACAAGAGGGAAAGGTGAGAGAGAGAGAGAGAGAGAATGTGAGATAGGGAGAGGGGAGAGAGAGAGAGATAGATCGAGAGTGATGGAGATGGAGAGAGAGAGAGTGTGTGTGTGTGTGGGAGGGGGAGAGAGAGAGGAGGAGGAGGAGGAGGAGGAGAGGGGGAGAGGGGGAGAGTAATAACAACACTGTTTCCTGGGATGGGGTACATGGACTAACAAAACTAGTCAATCAAGCAGACAGTAATTAACCGCAATTATAAGCGTCCTTCAACCTATATTTTGTTGACTAGAAGTTGTAAAATAGAAACCTATGTAAAGTAATGCTAAAATGAATAAAATACTTTCCCGTAGGCTCTAACACAGAAACCATTACTAAGAGGTATTTTCTTATAATAAAACAACAATGCCTACCTTGTAAGAAGTCAACTGCGCCTTTCCGCCATAACCTGACGAAGCAGGGGCAATATCAAAGGCTACAACACATGTGGTATAACGTTTTGCAGATTTAGGAAAAGAAAATTGTAATTTAGGGTTAAATAAATTATTTAAATATAATTTCAATGCGAAACAACAAACCTGTATGAATCTATTACTCTAATTGAAAAGTTTATTCGAGATAGTGTACTCACAAACTGTTGTATCGGAGAAGTCGTCGTCCACCATAAATTCTGAAATAGGATAAGATAGTTTGCGTTATAGTGATTTGATACTTCAGCATTTCAACACTTTCCTCATTATTATAAGAAACCACTTAAATAGTATAAGAAGAAATTAGTAATTGCTCGAAAGGTTTTGCTGGTTACCTACGAACGTAGCTATAATGATAGATTAAGATTTAGTAACCTAGTTCTGAGAACGAAGAGTCTTGGAGCACGTTCGATTCAATAGAATGTGCTCGGAGTTAGCTAATTTAACCCTAAAAACTCTTTCAGAAGCACATACAAATAAGTGGAGCTTGTAAAACATTTACATTTCATTTATATGCTATTATATATGGAATTTCCATTGGACCCTAGGCGTTCCCTCGGTTGATTTACCAAGTTTTTTCAAAACCTAATACCCTTCCGTCGTATTACAGTCAACTTGGTAATCCCGTCTCCCAGTGGCCCATTGTTATCTTTTTGCCGTGACAAAGGCAGCTGCTTGAACAAATCATACATATATTTCACTCTGTGCGGCGGATCTAGCCTGCACGCTCTCTCTTTCTCTCTCGTAAAACAATAACGCATGCTATCCATTGCTTATATTGCTTGATAACGCTTAGTCAATTAGAGTTCGCGTAAGAAAGATTTATGTGTGACAATCGAGGTCTCCGCTTTTTTAATGCCAGGATCAAACCCATTTAGGGGTCCCTTTTGCTCACGTTCGCAAAACAAACCAAATCAGCCACTAAAATATCTAAAAGTCTCCAATTGCATATAGATGAAATTAGTCTGCTGTACTTCCTTAAGTCAACGAGAAACCAATATGTATTGAAATTGTTTACAGTAATGGCTCTTATTTAGAGCTTACGGTCAGTACTTTTCAACTAACTAAAGAAGTCTTAACGTTTTGAGATGAGACTGTCCAGGTTGAACTTTAAGAAGACTACCATACTACAGCTATTTAATCGATTTTTAATAAAAATTGCATATCTGAATATAGTCAATAGACAGACGACTCGAATCACCCAAAATATAAACGTATCTTGTGTTGTCTTTTAATTATGATTTATAATGTAAAAATCGGCTGAAACACCTATATCGGAACCTCTGAAAAATCTAGGAAAAAAAACCAGCAACAATCTTCGTTAGTGCATGGCAGATGTTCACTATCGAAAGCTGGTTCGGTTCAGGGCATCAACTTTATATATTATCTGTATGTGCGGGAACAAGAGCTTGCGTTACGATAATACAATTACTTGTTCATTTTTTTTTTCTCTGGATCATTTATGGGTACCGATAACAGTTATCGTCCAGGAATAAAATAGATCGTTTAAACTGCCGTAACTGGGAAAAATATTCTGTTAGCAAGCTTAGTTTGATAGGCAGCAATTTTGGGCACTTAATCTTCAGAAGAGTGCTGTCTTTCTGAGCCTTTGAATCCATTCAATGTGCGTGAAACCACCAGGCTCTTTTGATTAGTACCAGCGATAGAAGATGGAATATTGATACTAAAAGCCTAAAAGGGGGGGGGGGTCTTATACAACTTATGAAATATTACATAAAATCTGGGGAAGTTTTTGACTTAAAATTGGATCATTTGTACTGTGAATAAAG
>NW_019213021.1:13869-56906 GCF_002532875.2 Varroa jacobsoni
CTTAATCTTCAGAAGAGTGCTGTCTTTCTGAGCCTTTGAATCCATTCAATGTGCGTGAAACCACCAGGCTCTTTTGATTAGTACCAGCGATAGAAGATGGAATATTGATACTAAAAGCCTAAAAGGGGGGGGGGGGGTCTTATACAACTTATGAAATATTACATAAAATCTGGGGAAGTTTTTGACTTAAAATTGGATCATTTGTACTGTGAATAAAGAATTTTGATAATAATGATTTCGCATTGCCTAGATTGATGCTTGACATGATTGAGTCTGATGAAAGTACAGGGGACTACTACTTTTACATCAAAGCTAGAAAATTAAAGTCATAAAATACTGAGCTGAAAGAAACTACATCTGCGGGTTTGAGTGAGCGCTGCAAAGCTACGTGATTTGCACGGCGACGTTTTTGATTCGCTGTCCGTGCCGGATTCGAGTCCAACACAATCATGACTGCTGTTGTAAATGTCAAAGATATTTTTTGCAATAAAGTAATAAATTTCCTCGATAGATCGGGGAAAAGGTTCATGTACTGTACCTCCCGATTCTCATAGGGCACGATAACTTGCGGAGTTATATAGCTGGAATAGAAAAAGCATTCGGGCTGTATGTGATATAGGACGAGAAGTTGGTCCGTACATACGTTGGCGGTACGTACTGGAGCCAGTCAGGAGCAGTGTTGCCGATTCAAAGAGAAAGCAAGCCAACCTGCGAGACTGTGTTCCGTATGTATGCGAATCGAAGAAACAATAGGAAATAGGAAGGAACCCCACCAAGGCATTAGTGAGAAAGAGTGCGCACCTCGAAAGGTTATTATAACATATATATAATGAACTCGCTGGAAGCGATGCTCTACAGTTTGGTTCGTTGGGTGTACGGAGGAAGAACATACTCCGTCAAGAATGAGACTCGTCTAACGAGGTAAAGAGCTCGACCAGAATGACCAAGACCAATTGATACCCCTTATCAGGCAGTAATACTATCAAATGAAGACTGGAATTGATTCAGAGCGAAACATAAGAGAAGAACTAAGAATTGGCTAGTGGTTCCGGAAGAACTAGGTCCAACCGTCGGTACTAAAGCTCGCATTCACCCTGCATGGAATAGGCTTTGTTCTCGTGTCTGGTTTTATGTTAAGATGATTACTCTAATTTTGTACAATGTAAAAAAAATCTAGTTCGGCTTCGTTTTATACCCTGAATTCGTGGTTCGAATTATATAATAGTAGATCCTTTACGGACAGAGACGTACTAAAAGAATTAAATACTTTATGCCGGTACATCGTTCCTCTGATATTTTTTAGGAATCCTCCTACAAATTCTTCGTCTTGAGGGTCTATGTTTTAATTTCGATTTTGCTTACTCCAGGAAGTGATGTTATCAGCATTGGAGGCAATGCTAGGACCAGGATTTCAAGTCTTTTCTGCTGAAGCCATTCATATCAGTTCCAACGATTTAGCATACTGTTGTTGATACACTTTCAGCAACCCTAACTGATTTTTTGCATTTTGAATCGAATTCCATTGCAAAACATCCAAGTGGGCTTATCTTCGTCCATGCGGAAGTTAAACTTAAGCAAGGCAACAAGCATGGGTACTGCTATATTTCAATCAGTTGAAGACCTTCTAGACGCCAAATTACTAAGGATATGTAACATTTTCGAGGAGATGACACGGCTCAGAATAACCGTCAAATGTACGAACCAGATTGCTTTGTCTATTGACAGATCTAAAAAATACTACAACATCTAATGACAGCGAATTGTACTAGAATTAAACGCTTTTAATTACTTTTTCTTAGAAATCAGTGCAGCGAATTCAACGAACAAACCTCGCTAGAGTTTGGTAATGGAACTCTAATGAATTGTGCAAAAAGTAAGCTTGGAAAGCGATTTATCTTGGTGGAAAATTTAAAACAGCTAACTTTAGAACGCATAGAACTTTGTATCCAATTAGCTTCACCTATGGGCTTAATATCTCTGACCGGTGTCCGGTTATTTTGCATGCATAAACGTAAGAGTTAATTCTCGTCTATTTATTCAAATTCACTCTAAAGGAACTTTTTATATCCTTAAAATGCCGTTTGTTAGAAAAATTTACTAGCTATTATCGTTTTATGCGATTTTCTCTGGTTTGATTTGTTTTTTGGTTCGTTGGCTGCATCGGTGGAAGTAAATAGCGTACGGTTGTCCCATGGCTAGATAAAATTGTCTAATATAGTTAAGCCTAAAGGCTTGGAAACTTCGGTGAATGATTTCTGTTTGCCCTTGTTCAGGAAACGGAACTGCGCTAGTGCCTCCAACAATTGTCGAGAGCCAAGTATGGACCAAACTATACCAAAGAGACACGGTATTAAAGCGACACACTGGCTACTGCTAGCGGCGTAAACAGGGTCTTGCAGCAGAAAGCTTCCTCAAAGCACCCCAAGATTTAGGAATGATCATTTCCTACAGGTAGAATAGCCTCCTTTTCATTTACATCTGCGTAGTTAGCCTGTTAAAAACTTCTCACCAAAAGAAACACTGAAGAGGCGGGCTTGCATAAAACGTTATTTTAAAATGCTTTTTCAAAAACTAAGAAGGTTCCTCTACCTCAATTTTACTTCCGCTCATTCTCACGAACATATGACTTTGATTCGCTAGTGGTTCGTGAAAGCATTCTAACAAATTCGCTTGTTAATTAGTTTCTGTAACCCGTCGCTGTAACCTGTAATGTGTATTAGAGTGTTTATACCGACAAGCCGCGTAATTAAGCTCAAACTCGGGACTTAACAGACACAGAGTAATAATTATCTTTCTGGTCTTTTCCTATTGCTTTCTTCCATCACAGCGCCCAATTTCATTGTCAAATTTTAAATCGATTTGTTCTATCACAGTCAGCTCTAGCGTTTTAAAAGAAAAATGCAAATGTATCCAATTTTGGGGTGGCTGTGGGTTCTCGAGATCCTAGTTAGCAACTCATTTTTCTATCACTGCAATGTTCAACATAACTGCGCCCTTATGATCTTGTTGCTTCTCGAAGACACTGACAGGTAACGTGCGTATGATACGTTTTTCACTAGAGAAACGTAGCTTATTACACAAGTTAAATATACACAAAACAATTCATTATACAATTTCGATAGCGTTATATGAAGCTCAATAGCGCTTCTCAAACGATCTATTGTTTTGCCATCAAATTCGAGCAGTTTCACCTTGATAGGCTGCACTCACGATGAGTACCGCACGATCGAGGAAACGTTTAACACCAAATTCGTTCTGTTACCTTGCGGGCACTACGATGCTAGTTTCTCTTTTACCAAAGCTTTTATTTATTAGGAAAAAAACGCAGTTTGGCAGGACTCCTACCCCAAGTGCCCGTCTGCCTAAGTAGCGTTAATTACGCTTATGTTCCAAATTTTAGAATACGGTCTTTTTCAGCCGTTAGTTGCTGTTAGACTGATCCGCGGCCTTTGCTTTCACTCTTTTGCTATCGATTTAATATTTACATTAGAGAGTAGATCCATCCCGTTCTCCTGCTGGAATAATCCACCCATTCTGCTGCCTTACTGCAAGTGTTTCATCCGCCTATTCTCATTTGCTTCACATACAGCCTAATATAAACTGACGTTCAATACACAGCAACAGTCACCTGGTTATAGCTTTCCAAGGATCCTTTTGCGCTGATTCTGGTATTCCGTTGCAGTTATCCAGCTATAGTAGATACGTTTCCGTGATTCAATCGGTTTATTGCATCGCTGCGATCCAATCCGTTAAATTTATCTTTTATAGTAATGTCCCCTTGTACTAGCCCTGTGCTTTGTTGCAATGACCCCGTTATCTCATTGCAACTAATCCGTTATTATATCGTGTTCATCACACTGTGTTCAGCTTAAATCCAAACGGGCGTTTGTGTATGCAAAATTAACATCTGGTCTTGCACGCGACTCTAGCCTGTAACCCTTATCTGGTTTATAAGACTTTATCCCAGGTACGGGATTATTAATTGCCATCATCCTCGCTTCCTCGTTGAAACATGCACGCTTGTAGATGTGGTTGGTTAGTAATGGACTGGCGGTAGTATACGTCGCCAGCGCCCCTGTGCTGAGTTGGACAACACCTATCATTCTATACAAATGGTGCGAAAAAAACTGCAGGCTTTTAACGAATTCGTAAAGCACCCTTTATCGAGTCGAGCACTTTTATCGGTATTATTGGATGTGTTAAGTCTGTATCTTAACGCATCGTATGATTTGGTAAAATGTTTGGAGCCGCATGAGACTTACGTGTGTATTGCAAATGAGAGAATATTTGGTGGACATGTATCAGACTTATAGAGGAACATTGTCTGACGGCAATTTTCCCTAAACCGTGTTTGGAGGAATACGATGCATGAAAAAAACATAACTCTGCTTGTGACAGCTTGTGTGTCAAGATAACCTGTGCGCTTGGGTACAGTTTGAGGTAGTTTAATTTGAAGCGACCTAATACAGCTTTGTAACTGTAAATTGTCCCTTTTAGATACTCTGTTTAACGACAACTCAATATATATCGAACGACAGAGATTCCTCTTAGCAACGCAACAAGCTATCCTTACATATGTAACGAGCCGCAGATAAATGGGGTAGACACAGTTATCATTGTCGCCATTATAAGGCCATTAATGTCAAACCGTTTCCGAAGGCTAGCTAGTGGGTCACTTGATTAAGAAACGTAAGCAAAAAAGAACAATATTACAGGGGCAAGGATACCCCTGACGATAAAACAGGCTTCTTCTAAACCAGCGGAATCATACCATTATATTTTTCAGATTGTCTTGTCTCCCAAAAAAATCGATAGGTTAAGAGCCCCGCTGAACGCTTTGTCAAAGAAATCGCATACATGTTATAACGTTTTTCAAAAGATGTATTTGGGGGGCTCGTTTAGAACGCTCGTATGCGCTATACGTATAAAGTCCCGGCCAGGGCAAAATTCGCTATTAAATATGGTATATGCATTTGGGTGTATCGCATACTTGTATTGTACATCCAGAGGAGCAACATTATTATTATTTAGGATGACACCCACCAATGTCACAGATGTTCAGATTAACTTCAATTCATCAAAGTAATAGTTAAATGTATAATCGAATTATGGTACCAATTATATACCACGGTATATATGGTATCAATTGCGAATTATAATTGAATGTTACACGTCCGTACGTGGACGGTTTGGCCGATACTCATGTATTGTAGAATGAGTATCCAGTAGTGACAAATCCAGGTAGTTTTTTTAGAGGCGATTATACTGTCTACAAAGAAAGACCCATTAACTCGCATAGCTAGTTCGAAAATAAGCGAATACGGTTTAAAATAGCCAGAAGTAAACAAATCTCGTGGTTGGGCTTTCCAAGCACAATTGTCTCGTCTACCAGCAAAAAAAAATTGCTGCTTGCAAATCGGTTCAAAGACAAATTTAACTATACATACTGGCTAAAATAGACCCGTCTATTATGCCCAATTCGGTGTATCGTAGAGAAAACCTCTGCTTAAGCAAATCGGAGGTCTCACAGTGAAGACCGCCTAGAAACCTTTTTTATTATAAAGGGATAGTGGACCCATATCTAACACTCTTATTATCTCTCTTGAACACAGCACGATCAGCAGCCAAGTAGCTGAAACTTCAAGAATATACATATTAACAAAAGATGTGTAAATGCTGATTTGTCCAAGTGCTATCATACCAATACATTGCAGAAGTGTGTGTGGATCGTTCTAGAGAACAACTGCCACGTTAACTGATTAGGAACAAAGGCATTGGACGTACGTTGGATATCACTGCACACTTTACTCATAAAGTACATGCTGTGTGCAATTTAATCTCTACTCTTCGACGAATGATAAGCCTTCGGTGGCCCTGTGGAATTTCGTAGCAAGCAGCCAGCTCTCTAGAAAAATTCACGAAATCAGCAGACATCTGTATGCCTTAATAGACTGCGGTAACAGATCACTTCCTACAAGGTTTGCACAATGGGAAAACGATACTTTATTTATGCCTAGTATTTTAACTTTACCACCTTCTAGCTGTAGGTAAACGTACTTTGTTATCATGTTTTCTTAATTGTCTAATTCATCTTGTCGACAAAATTAGGTTCTCTTTACCATTCTTAAACTAACGTTCTTAACTTAGTTCTATTGATCTGCAAGGTCAACTACGTTTAACCTCTCGGGCTACATCATCGGGAACATTGATTGGGACTGGGTTGAGGTGGACTCCAAACGTCTTAGGAACGAAAAGAAAGCTTCACATAAAGTGTCTTTAACCCTGTGTGAAATAGGTTCTCTTATTAACCCTCTATTAAATGGCGCTCTAATTTTATTTGTACCCGAAGCTTTATCAAGGTCATTTCATTTGGCCAGAGTTTTATCTCGCATCTAGTTGTGTGTTACTGATACAATGTCGCACGATCACCACATGTTAAGTTTCAACTTTACGCAGACGAATGAAAAACGATCTAGATTTGAACTTCGAATCAATTATTGTGCTAACTAATTGCAGATGATTTACAGACACAAATTACAAAGCTAATTACAGACAAAAACGCACCGTGTTTAGTAAAGGCCAGTTATAAGCGTTTGACTACCGAACTCGCTTCGCCTGAAGCTCAACCCTAAGATTTACAGGGAACACGCCAATTTCATCTAATAAGTATAGAATGCAGGCGAACTGCCTACCAGTCCTCTGCCAACACATTGTAAAAATAATGCGATCATTTAAGGATATTGAACACGCCAGCTTTACGGCCACTGTCAGTTAAGCACCAGGGCAATGTACACACAGGTTATATCAAAAATTAAAAAATATATAGATATCGATTATTTTTAAGCTACATTTGTGATACATGAGTATCGGCCAAACCGTCCACGTACGGACGTGTAACATTCAATTATAATTCGCAATTGATACCATATATACCGTGGTATATAATTGGTACCATAATTCGATTATACATTTAACTATTACTTTGATGAATTGAAGTTAATCTGAACATCTGTGACATTGGTGGGTGTCATCCTAAATAATAATAATGTTGCTCCTCTGGATGTACTCACAGCTCTATGAAGGTCATTTGTGCTTACTAATATAGGTCAGTCAGCTTTATTCGTAAAGCCCTAAATCTATCGAATCTTAACTGTATCCCAGTATTGATCTAACAACTACTTGATCAATTGTTACGCATGCTTTGCTTTTGAAAAATAATTATCCAATGAACAGTGACCGCCGTCATTATCAATCATGCATGTGCACATACAGCCCCTATGTTCGGTGCAAAAATTATATTCCTCCTACCGTTGATCCATACGCCCGCAATTCCGCCAAGAACGACAAGTAGGATGAGAATCCCGGAGGCTGGAACCGAGCCTTCTTGAACTCCTTTATCCGAATGCATTGTTACCAGGGACGAACGACGTCGGGGACACATTCTGATTTACTTTTATGGGAGCTTTGAGTTTCAGCTAGATTTAGAAGCCGTAACACTTAATGTGTTCAAAAGTTGGATTCGGGCTTCTCGTCACACGAAGAATATGCACCACAAATATTAACGAGCAACTCCCGCACGGCACTTGATCTTATGCTGCCTTTGTGTCTTTGCCTTTTGGCCGTCTTAAACTTACGAGTGGCACTACCAAGGACCTCACACCGACCCTGGCGCCAAGTTCGCACGGCCAACGATCTCAAACCTCGGACTGTGGCTGCTGCTGTGAGAACCGTGAGGTCCTCGGAGAGACACCGATGTTCGCGTGGCGAGGGAAACATGAAGTAAAGCGCGACAAACAGCTTTGGAGAAAACCCTAGCCAGCACTGCCTGCCAGAGGTAAGAAGCACGTTCTAGCCGAGACTGAGTACAGCCGACTGTCGATGCGCTGTCCTTGGCCTGCCACATAGAGCCGAGTTGTGCGAGCCTCCCGTGCCTGCTGTGCCTACTCGTACGCCATTCATTGCAAGCTGCAATGAGCTGAAGGCCGAATCAGAAACAGCTTTGGCTAGAACTGACGGTCTAGCAAAGTTCGCACCGGCGCCTCAACGATAAACCAAGTCAGGATTATTTCCAGGGGCAGGATGAGAACTATTACTCAGTTAACATGTTGGTCGTAATAGCCAGCAGTAATATACACACTCGACTTAGGCTGCACCAGATTAGGCCGTTGATACAGAGCACCGACGGCGGAAAAGTATCTCGAATTATGCTACGGCCGGACACTACGATCGACCTGGCAGGGCTTTTACAGCACGCGGCGTCTTGCTAGAGCAGAATAGACTAGCCAGCCTAATGCTCGAAGCTTACCACATACTTAGACGTTCTTCTGAGCAAAAGTCTTAACTGCTGCATGATACATTTTTATTTAATGTGGAGGCAAATATGTGTGTATCTAGTACATTTCTGCAACGGATACATTTATGCACGTGATGAACCGCTTATGAACATCATTTCTGGCATCATTACTTCACCTCTTTCTAGAGGGCTTAGACTATCAAGCGAAAACAATAAGTACGTCAAACTTAACTTGACCTGAACTGCAAGTCATATCAATAACCACATTACATTAGTGATCAGTTATCTGGACTTACTTAAGCACTGGATCCTGACAATTATCTTTTATTATGCATTTCCTTTTCAGCTAATAGAGCCTTGAGTATTTCAGATTGAATAGGCTAGAGGTACGATGTCCATCTTTACACTGCCTATTTCGAGCGCGCTATTAAGAGTCGTCATCGCCAGTCTTCACATATTACTCCCAATTATGCGTTGCTTGCATTATGTATTGAGTACCTGGTCTGAATCTTTATCTTGTAAGTCATGTGCAGTTTCTGCATAAATATTTGTGAGTTCACAAAGTCGGACGACTGTTCACTGGACCAGTTTATATTATGCTGAGGCCTTGCATTTGTACCTTATGGATAGTTTTGTTAGCTTGATATGCGTGTAGTTTATAATACGTAGTATTTTTTTTCAGTCTCTTAAAGTATTCTGTCACTAGAAGACGTTGGTTTCTTGGCACTGAAAGGCGGTCAATTGGTGCAGTTGATAATGCTATAGTATAGGTGACTATAGTTTTTTTCTTAATGTTCTTTCTGTGGAACTTGTATATATTATAACAAACATATTAAGACGGTAAAATTTAGACATTTAGTAACGATATATGGTGCACGTACTTTTATTTAAGGGAAAGAAAATTAGGCATAATTTGAAGAAAATTAATTAGCCTTACACGTGGATGGCACATACGCCATGAGGACATCTTATTGATTCAAGCTGTACGGGTTACATCTGTCGTACGAATAGTCTTATCGAACATTATTCAGTCTAACCTAAAAAAATCGAACCTTAGAGTGGTTTCGGATTGTTTTATCTGCTAATTCCTTACATTTTTCACCCGCATCGTTTAGTGCTATCCTAATGGATGTAAGCCAAATATTGCAAATCTCCTTTTCTTTTAACTTCAAGACAATATAAAAACTTGGAAGCTCGAGGTTTTTGTGGAGTTAAATGAAAAAGTTGAGTTGTCCACCTTGTGCCCCAATAACTTTATGCACAGCAAAAGTTGTCTCAAACTTCGAAGTCAACCTTGAGAAGATGACAAAGCTGAAAAACAAAAAAAAATTTCCAATACATCTACAAAACTTCTTTTAGTTCTTCTTGAAAGAATTTAGAAATTCTTGAAAGATCTATGTAGATACCCTAAATCCTTGAAAACATGTTGTGTATCATGGTTAATGACCATTGTTTGGAGCATTTGTTACGAGATCATTGGATAGATTATATCAACAGTTGATTTCTAAATTGTATTCGAAAAAAGTATATTATAACTCACCATAATTAAGCATTATAATAAGCAACGTAATTATTTACTTTAGCTAACTACTTAATATGGGGCTTTGTGTATTAAACTAGAGATAACAAATAAAACGTCCCCACTCTCGCAATCGAGACAATTGTTCTGACACAAACATCAAGTGTTTATAGTAAAATTACATCTCTCGAATTTTAGGGCTCCCGGTGTATACCATTAAACAGTTATATGTCAGATGGCTATATTCGTTTAATGTTAGCCTGGCAAGTAATAATAATCATCATCGTACTAATGTTTATTTACTGTGAAAATCGTTGCGAGGTATATAGATTAGTTTTTCATTTTTATGTATCATTTTTTTGCCACTTTAAGATAGGCAGTTACGCTAAGTATTGTAGCATAAGAGCAAAAAATAAAAAATGGATTTTGCTTGATATCGCTGTTTTCTGAAAAAAAAAAAAGGCTCGACCACTTATAAGTGGTCCAGCGGTTTATTTTTTTTTTACATACAGCGTGACATACAGAGTGTTACATACTTGGCACACATACTCAACTACTGTTGATGATTTTATCAAAGTAGCAAACTTGTGATTTCAATCAAAGGCCACGAAATATCAATCGCGATCTTAACACTAAATTCGTGTATTTTAGTTGTTTTTATGCAAGGAATGAAACTGACGTACTACTTTACACAAATATCGATTTGCTCGAACAAGCTGTCCAAGTAGCTTAATATTACGTCTATGTATAGGTAATTATCGTTTTTATTAATTGCTTTCCTGTTTAATTTTTCGCTGCATGGTGATGTCCGGTGTTATATGTCGGTTCTTTCTACGGGATCATTGTCTTTCCCGCTTTTTTCTTGCAGTATATTTGGCGTTTTTTATTCATACTAGGAGGTATATTTGCTTAAACCAACCATAGGAATACCACAAAAAGAGTTGGGTTTCCGATTGAGAGTACTATTAAGACGTTCAAAGAACTCATTCAACTCAGCATTAATAAAGAGCCAATTTTTTTTCTAGGAAAAATAGTAGTTGGATA
The DNA here is from genome assembly GCF_002532875.2 of Varroa jacobsoni. Classification (NCBI taxonomy): domain Eukaryota; kingdom Metazoa; phylum Arthropoda; class Arachnida; order Mesostigmata; family Varroidae; genus Varroa; species Varroa jacobsoni. The sequence continues at coordinate 24,726 of NW_019213021.1, forward strand.
GGTCTGTGTCTTTTGGAAGAGTCCTTCTTAATAACTAAATAAACACTATAGGTAGATTTCTCCAAATTCGCAGGTGGGCTCACTACCTTGTCACGCAACATGCCAAACTGGGAGTTAGATTTAAAGGTAACATTTTATAATCGACACAAAACGACAATAACGGTCTTGAAGAGAAAAAAAGAAATTTGTAGCGGTATACGGCACTTGACGGTTTAGTGGCCAATTTGTACTTAGGTGAGAATGGCACGTAATGATATTTACGGCGAGTAAAAAATAATTGTTACTAAGCCGACATTAGGAAGCACAGCATTTTCAGTGATTTCTTAATTTAGGCATTCCAGTTTGCCTAATTATTTTCGTAGATAGATGACATCTCGTGTACGATTAGAAGTCACACCTCTGTGATGCTATCTGTTTACCAAACGACTTGTACTAGACTAAAATACATATCATGACAGATCAGTCATACTTTAGCTACATCCTCGAAACCGATTATGAACACAATCCCCGCTATCAGAATCGTGATTTCGACCTGCGGCCTCCCCAAAGATGAATAACTCGCAACATAAATATTCTAGTCTTTAATGGTTTAAAGTATCTATTCGAAAACTACTGATGCCAAATATGTTAGAAGTACGCATCTGGTAGCTGACCTCTGCTATCAAAAACGTCATTTTTTACAACTATGCTTAAAGCAGCAGTGGGAACACAAGGAAGCACATGAGATAGTGTTTTTTCTTAGTTTAAGTTTTTATTTCAAACTTCAAAGCTTAAAATAAGGCGTCGGCATTCATTTACAGGACCGTTTACATACGAGAGATGAACGTAACACCAAGACAATATACGAAATTTGATGATGGAATAAAATTCCAGCTATGTATCACGCGTAGGACATCTAATGCTTTATTATCCAAACTATGTGAAAGACGTTCATTAATGCTTTATAGTTGATCACCATATACTAATCAGAAAACCTTCGGATGAGTAGAGCAGATACACTTAAAAAGTATCGACAACACTGTAAAGCTTGGCCACGTATGGTCAACATGTGATTTTTGAAGTAACGGCAAAAATTTTTAGTGGTAGGAAGTCCTTAATGCCATATTTGACAGATGATTTTGTGAACTTACCCATATAGTAATAACAGCCGAATGTGTTTAACAAAAACGCGAAACTTAGACTTGTCGATTTACTTGTGCAGGTGGCGCTCTGCTAATCGTGAACGAAACGCTCAACCTTCTCCGGGCTATGATCGAATGAGACTTTATCCTAGACCTAGAGAGCTCTTTAAGGTCAGTGATCAAAGCCTAGCATCCACTGCGCCAAGACGGATTTTTGACTTGTTGGCAAGGCTTGCAAAAAAAGAACCAAGTATTCTTTATGGTGTCACTGGGTGTGTATAGATCCGTTAAAAAAGGCCCGCTCAAGCATATTCGCCTCGTTTCACTCATTATTCGAGTTTAGCTAGTATAGGTCTGGTTTCTGGCGATGCACAATCGTTTCTTTTACTAATTAGGAAGTAATTGGTGCAAGAGTACTAGAAGGCTAATTAAATGTTGCCTAAAGGGAGCAACGCTTGAAGACAGTGAGTTTGGACGAACGCAGTACGTGGGAAGAATATAAGCCTGCTTTATAAATCGCCTTTTGATAATACGGTTCTTTCCCACCTCACTGCAGTGAGGTACAGTGGGGAAAATGCATGGCTGCATGCAGTCCCGTGCTTAAGGCACACATCTGAATGAAAATAATGCGCACCTTAGCCGGACTTTAGTTATTAACCTGAAATCTTCACCTATATGCGATTGTAGGCAGATCTTGCATAACTTGTTAAACAACAAGTATCTTTCTTGAAGGCGGCCGGCGACCGAAGAACCTAACACTCATTCCTGACACTACTCAATCTGTAACAGCTCTTAAAACGTATTTAAAAAAATCCCAATGTTCTACGCGATCATATGTGTTGATATTTTACAAAGTCGCCCTTTACCGACACTCTGCGACTTTCAAAAAGCGTATATTGCCAGTATGTATGAATATCGTACTTATTATCTTAGCGGTTGCTGCTCTCAAAAAGTTTATTACCATAGATATTAAGCTATCGTCAATGACACTCAATTTTCCGCATTCTGTATGATTAAAAATCGCACGCAGTCGCTTGCTAACGTCATAATTCAAATAACTACAGCATAATCCTCCAATGGCAGAGCTCAATTGCTAGCTGTTTCAGCGCTAATATTTAGTAAGAAAATTGTACTTTTAGAATTCTCTACATGTTATTGCAGAGTACAGGTTAAGACCGAGAAGGGCATGGGTTCTCCTGTCAAAAGTGGGCTGCTTATTGGTCACAGCCAGCGCGGGGTTAACAACCCTATTGTTTGTTCGCTAAAATCGGCTCAAATACCTACACTCAGAAACCCCAAGATACGCGATACCAGTTAAATAAATAGAGACCCTTGTTTTGGGTGTCTATCTTGACGAAACATACGTACTGCGCGTTTTGAAAGTCAGGCGGTTGTTGGCAGACTACGAAGGATTCGTAATGTTCTTTATGAACTGTTTTAATATTGAGTTGACGGTTCGATGTATCCATTATACAATTACTGAATCATTATTATTTCGCAGTCACAACCAGGCGGAGAGGAATAATGGGAGCCACTTTCATCAGGTATTGAAACAAAGCAGAAAAAGAAAGAGGTTCACATTGTCGCATTCATATCCAAGGGCTATGTTAAGTCTGGGAAAGCAATTGTTTACATTTAGTTATGTGCAGACGATGCTTATTGGAATATTTCGATTATTTCACAATGATGACGTCACAATACTGATTCCTCACATAAATGACAGTAAGTGTCCATTGCTTATAATAACGTTATGAATGTATGTTTTCGTTTCATTAAGTGCATATTCATGAGTGACACATTGTGATTTACGGGTGTTAGGATGGGACGATCTACATCCTGAGATGTTTTGTCAGTTTTCTCACTCCGGCCTATGTGAAAGCTCAACGTAAGATCATAAGTGCAATATATTTGGTGTAATTGAGTATTGTGTATTGCTGACTGAATGGATCACGGGAGATATTGCATGTGTTATAATGGCTGAAAACCACAACTATTGAGCTCTGCAGGTGAAAATAATAATGATAAAGACGAACGAAGCTTTTCTAGTGGTAAAAGAACTCTGCAGAATTCCCGATTTGTTCGTTAATCTCTAACCCTATCAAATCTAGAATAATTTCGAAAAAGCTTATTTTTGTCAGCTTCTTTTTTCCAAGTATTATAAGACTGTATCCCAAACTGACTTTTTTTGCTGCGCATTTGCAGATCCCCCAATTTGTTGGCTTCGTAAAAAGATGCCAGAGTAACCTAATTGCACATACTGAAACGCACCCTAATACTGTTTTTTTTAGAATTATGCTACTGTGAAGAATATTTCCTGCAAACTCTCTGCGAAGATTTGAAGAGATGCCACAAAGAGTAGTAATTAATAGCCATTAATAAACAGGATTCATCATACCTTATCAGAAGACACTTTGCCCACTTCATTAGATGTCTTAAATTTTATAATGGTACAGCCTTTGGGTTTTTACGTCCGGTATAGCTGTTAAGTATCGGCTTGCTCCAATCCCGGAATGAAGTGCGTCTACACCCGGTTTCAAGTCATCAAGCCCTTAATTGCATAAGAACACCTCTTTATCGTTGATTGATGTTCAATTAGAGCATCGTTCAATAAGGCTAGATTTGCCGTCAGTTTGTTGGCCAGCAAGGACAGAATGCGAAACGACGCAGCGACTCGCATTAAGTTCTTTGAACCTTGACCCAAGGAAGAAATGGTGTCTGCATTTTGCAATAGGCAAACCTGTTTTGGGGCATCGGGATGGCAATACGTTTTACAGTGTTTTTAAGTTCTGAAAGAGTCAGATCCTGTTATTACCTTGTTTGTTCACGATGTCTCTCAATATCCATCTAGTTTGATGCATCGTTTCTACCGTTATCCCGTTTGTCGTAAAATAGGGGCAACATGACTGATGATTTGTGTGTAATATTTCCTTTGGGCCGGTATTGATTTCATTTGGTGCTTTAGATCTGCTACCCTAAAGAACAGGAAAACTGTGAGTCCATAAAGGGGTGCCATTGTTAAAATCGTCCAAGGCCTTATTTGCGGAGCGAATATCCATTGAGGCTTCCATCGACGCTAATACGCAAACGCTGCGTTCTCATATGCCTTGAGCATGCCGTGCTAAAATTTCAAGGGCAGATGAAACATGTGCACGCTATGCAGATTTGTTTATAATCCTAGATGGTATCCCGGCGCACTACTAACGTTAATATTTCGTCTGTGCTAGTAAATTACTCAAAATCGTTTTAAAATATGGTAAGGCTCATCTCGTTTTGATTGCAACAGTAATTAGATAATAAATTATGTAGGAGCTCGACGCGATCCTGTCAACATTGGTTTAAATTCGTTCTCGGTGACTCACTTTTAATAATCTATACAAAAAATTCGCAGTTATCTCATTTCTATATTGTCTACAAATTGGGCCATGTTATACGAGGGAACACATGGATACTATTCGCGAATGCGGAATCGGTTCGTTCGGATTCTCTTGACATTAAATAACGTTCTTTGCCCACACAAATTGTGCAGTTTTTATTTGTCATCGGCGAGACTTGAAGCGGCGTTTCTAGCCCCTTTCAACCACAGACTTAAACCTCTAGGAAAACGCGTCTAGTAGCTTTGAGATGTGATGTATATAAAGCTAGTCCATATCGCTAGCCTATACCTGAAGTGCACTATAAGGCAGTATGTATAATACAATGCTGTAAAATATTTCGTTCTGGTAATGTTATTATACTTCTTTAATACCCAGAAATGCATTACGTCGCAGAGATAAAATAATTATGCCATAATGCATAAAGTTATTTGAACAGAGGCTCCGAGTAACACATCTCCATGAGGTCGAATCATTAAATAGCTTACCGAGAAGCGTATTATAAGAAGAAACGGTAACACCGACCGTCGATGGGGGAGTTTATTAAACATTCTTTTCTTTCACATCTAGAAATCGTATCGATAGGAGGGCATTTAGCAAGGGTACCTCCACCTTTATTTCGAGCTCTATGTGTGGAAGCGCCGTTTGATACTCGACCAGACGGTTGGCTCCAAGCACGAAACGAAATGTATCTATGCCCGAGTTCCAATTTAGACCACAATGTATTCCTAAGGTATCTCCATCTAAAGCCAAAACAAATTTTGAATAAGGTATAGAGAATTGTAAAGCACAATATAGTCAGTTCACCGGAGGTGTGCCAAAGGTGCTCTTCAGAGACACGGAAATTCCCGGCGTGTAGCCAAGAGGCCATTACAGTAAGATAAATTTCCGTCGAAAAAAACGCGATTTACCCTTCTACGGAGACCAATCAAATCTCATCACCTTTGATGCTAGTAGATGCATCAAGCATTTCATATATACAGGTTAACAAAACGTTATCAGAAGATCAAAGGTAATATAGGACAATTAAAACTATTCACGTTCTATGGATTAATTGAGTCTAATCGAGTTGATGTACAATTCTCGGATGTCTTGAAGATGATATCAGAGGGTCACGAGCGGCATTATATTGCACCACCGTTTCCTTTTCATTTAAAGCATGTACGCATTTCATCAGGCTCGTGAAGCCTTGTTCTCTGCTGAGCCTCGGTGGAACTCATGCACGACAATGAAAGTCACGACTTCTTTTTTTAGCCGATTTATCCCTGTTCATTTGTTGGTTTTCATCGCACCCGAATTGAAAAAGTTCCCATTCATTTTCGCGATTTTTCTCCCAGTTCCTAAAAACTGGTGTTGTTGAGAGCTCGAAGCAGCGATGCAGGTCCTTAAACAGTATTGATGAGTTAGCTAGTAGATATGCTAGGCGATTATGGGTCGCTGTGTGAATTCCAAGTGCGCTCTCGAGAATAGACGCTTCCACCCGATTTAATTCTTCGAGGTCTTAGGTTGTGAGATCCTCTCAGACTACGCGTACCCCTTAAGTTTCAGTTGGAGCTATTTCGGGGTAAGAAGAAGTTGACACCGTTTGCGAAGAACAAATGATAAGACTATAGTGGCCCACGCGACCGAAACTGCTTTTCTTCATCTCTCGGAGAGCAATGGAACTTCTGCTGTTGAAGGAGAGGAGCAGTCTCACGTATAGGATATGGTCAACATAAGAGAGCGTTAATCCCGGTGAGATTATAGATGTCAGGGGCTGTTGTTTTGCCTTCCTGTCGAAATTTTATTATCTTCATTTCGGTCAGTTTAGCGTTGGTTTCGACACTGTGACTTTTTTGGAATCGAAGCAGACCTTGTTGCACCGGAAACCTGTTGCAACTTCGAATAACTATCTCAGTTTTCTTATTCTCAGTAAGATAAAGAATAAAAGCTCACTGAGGTAGCATTTTGGGCCAAATAGTTGTCTGAGAGATTTCGCCGCCTCGCCAGCAAGTAGGTTGATTATGTGTATACGGAAATTCTCGGCAAGTATGAACATAACCTGATTCCTGGGCGCCGAGTCGAAGGCTCCTTTAAAAACAATAAACATCGCAACAGCGGATCGTGGCGCAGCCAGTGCTAACTTGGCCATCAAGGTTTTGCAAGCTGCTTCTGTAGAGCATTTCCTCTAAAACCAATGTTGATCTATTGAAATTGCATGTATGCTTTCCTAGTAGATGTTCAACTTTTAACCAACCACTCCTCACAAATGCCTGTCCTGCTGATTTCTCCCAATTATAGGGTCAGTTGAATATCTTTCCCTTTAGAGGTGACTATCAGAGTAGCATTCACCGACTGGGCTCGGTATGCCGGTACGCAAAACTGATTAAACAGTGCTTTCCAGCACGAAGGAGCTCTCCCTTTGAACCGGTGACTTTTCTGTTGCAATCGGCTTTCGAAACAGTGCACACCTGCTGCTTTGCTCTGAATCTATGTGGCTTTCCCAGGATGATATGTACAATCAAATTACGGTTTGTGCTTACTAAAGGAACGGAGGTGCTGTATGTATAATTTTGTCTACATGCTTTGCATACGCTTTGGCATTCATCACGTCATATGCCGGAGCAACTTCAGAGGCCCGTTCCACTTCTGGACGTCACGACGGAGCTTGGCCTCTGGTAGTTCGTGTAAAAGCGACTTCGACAATGAGGTTTGTTGCTACGCGTAAATGAGCTCGGATACTTGCGTCCTCTGAAAGTAAAATATTCGCACCTTAATACTTTATTTGACCCCTGATTACGGTCGTTACCAATATATCGATAATCATACTTTTTAATATCCCAAGAAAGCTGGTATTAAGGTATGATTTACTACCGCGCAACTGTAGCCCGCTAGCACCTCTCTTAAAGATCAAACGGAGTTCGAATTCGGCTAGTCGAGGCGCAGTTGAAATCGTACACAGTGGTCAAAAAGAGGCAGAATGAGGAAGCGTCATTTCCAAACCTGACGACGGGTTTCCTTACCAGCGCGTACGTTGAATGAGAATCCAGCTGACCGGACATAGGTTGCTACAAGGCTTTGTTATTAGCCATGTAAGATATTCACATTATTTTCCGTTAAGCATAGCGTGAGGTCACCTTCTTCATCATTGTGAAACACCGAAATGCCTCTACTCGAACGGCCTCGTCCATTGTTCTTCAGTGCCAGGCAATGCGCAGAGTAGAAACCCGGTAGGTTGAATGGGTTAGCTGTCAGATGTTCGTTAGCATGGTGATGCCCGTCAGTGAAAAACTAATTCAATTTATTTCCAAAAGACATATGTTCAGAAAAAAATTTTTAGTCCTGGAAGTGAACCCTTAGTCAAATTTTTGTTCCTCGAAGATCACAGCGTTGTGAAAGTTCATCGAAGATTGATGAAAACATCAAGCAAGGACTCCTTAAGCTAAAGTATAGTACGTGCATGGTGCAAACGTTTCAAGAATGAAAATTAGGGTGTTGAGAATCAGCGAGGGTCACAAAATCTGAGGGCCAGAAGGACAAAAATGCATCGTCGCAATTGAGCAAATTCATTATGAAAGCAAAGCTCCGAGCTCTGTGAAGCAAACTTGGCAACTATATAAGGTGTTACAGAGTTATAACCCAGATACTGAAAAAGCGAAAACAGTAAAATATGGGTCCTCTGTAATGTATGCGATGTACTCCAGTTACTATTCGTGTAGTGTTCATCAATAAGAACCCGCCTTAAGTATATGGTCGCCATAAATATGGTTGGATTTTTAGCGCCAGCCGGGGGAAGATCAGGTGAAAGAACGGCGTGTGGAGAAATGGAGTAGGTTCGGTCGCCTGTTGATGGTAATATTCATAGCAGCGGAATCAAAAGCATTTCCTACTACAAGATACTCGTTCGATATGAGACAACAAATGCAGCTTACTGTGTTTTTTAATATGGACTATATATATATATATAATATATAAATATAATAATAACTTATGGATGGCATTTGAAAGCACGCAGCCTACTTACTTGATGACGACGCCAGGCCTCGTCGGCGTGCTTTAATTATTTCTCGGATTGAGCGACTTCGACACTCGCTCTAACCCATGTGATTACGGGACTTTCCATACTCTAAAAGTGGCATCTTATAGACAAGCATATTTACTATCGATTTACTTCGCGACATCTTTTATAAGTTAGAAGTCCTCTACAGGATTCTACGATGCTCTCAATGGAAAAAAATCGTGAATTTTTAAGTTTGTGTCTTTGTCAACTTGTTTCATAATTGGCGTGTAAAAACTTTTGGCAAATTAATACTTTTCAATGCTCAGTCCATGTAAAATATTTTTATTGGTTCTATTTTTTTATAAAATTATAGCATGCAATGAGTTATCGGTCTATTATAGAGAATAAGAATCTGCACGCTAAGTACTATTCATTAACGTTGTTTGCAACCGATGTATTGCGATTTACCGCCACTGAAACATAAGTAGAGATTTTTAGTTGAACTCCTTAGGCCGGTCAGGTACATGTGTGAAATACTGAAAGTGTCTTCCTTTACCTGTATAACTGTAATCGTACAAAGAGAAAGTGCCACATTTCGACACTGAAGAGTAAAAAAATTCAGTGGTAAACTAATAACATGCTAATATACCTGTTGCATAAATAGAACAGTCACTTTTATCGATTATATAGATATATATATATATATGTTATCGAAGTTCAAATAAACGTCATCGTCATCAACTTAATTTTATTTACCTTTTACACGCTTGAAAATGTCACACTTCAAACCATTTTTAAAATATAGTAGATTTCCATTGTTCCTGTTCTGTAGCGTACCACTCACTTCAGTTTGAATAAGCCTATTACTATTACAATAGCCGTCAAGTCTTGATTGTGGAATCCATTTATTGTCAATAATTATTCATTTCGAATCTGTTCCGTAGATCCACAATATGTACACTACATTTAATCCATGGTCGTTACCTAATTTTATATCATGCTTAGAAATAGTTTGCTCCGACCATTTCCTAAAAATGACCGCGCTTTGGTGTACATTCGCTAAGGTCGAACCTTCTCATGTATTGTTTTCATCATTTTGATGTAAATATTATTTTCACTAGTCATGCTCAACGTTACTATTTACAAATGACTCTTTCTCCTTCAACTAGTAAGTTCTGTACAAGAAACGGAAGCGAGAGGGGGTAGGAGTATTACACCCACTACGAGACTCACAACTTGTCGCATCTACTCTTTATATTTTCGATTTGTCCTCACCATATCTAGCTACACCACACGTTTGACTTTGTTGTTTTCAATTTCGTTGCACGAAGTGGGGCACAGGTCGTTTTACCGTTGGGAAAAATAGCTATATAATGGGAATAAAGTTAGCCGTAAAAAGCCCTGAATCAAGTTCCGTAAATTGCTGAATGCTAATGCGAATATTCAAAACCTCGTATATTTAAATTGACAGATCATTAGGAAGCATTTAACTGGGAAATGAAAAAAACTTGGAAGCAAAACTTGTAAACTCTTGAGTTTTCAATATTTAGAATAAATTAAACGATGCATATAAAGCACTGTCGTATAGATAGAGAAAAACAATAGCATCTCATACTTACGCTTGAGATGTTCATACGAACTCGTTAATCTCTGAGCGTAATATCCAATTATTAAGGAGCTTCATTTAAAAAACGCTTGTTTAGTGATGTTTCTAAAAGACTGAGACCATGGTCGGCAGCAACTCGATGTACTTTCTCACCGCTGGTGATGCTTGTAGAACACTACGGTAGTTCATTTAGGTTGCCACCACCCAGTTTTTTTCGAAAATATATCAAGGATATCAGTATAATTATTTTTAAACTACATTCCTGTTCAATAAATATTAGGGCCAATGTTTGGTTCTAGTAGACCTATGGGCAAATTTTGGCTAACTTTCTGGATGTATATCTGTTTGAGATAGGCATATTCAGTTGTGTTTTTTGATCGAAGTATCGAAACGACCGATCTAAACCATCATACAGTTTCCGAAGGAAATACTGCTGACCGTATCATTTGCTAAACAAACTTGACGAATACATCATTTACAAAAAATTATGGCAAAATTATGTGGCGGCTTTTCAGTATGTGCAGCAGTGATTACTATTGCTCGCCTACCAAACTCTTTGGAACTAACAATTCTGTGTAATAGACATGTCGTCCCGCATAAATATTACCCTTTTATTTTATTTGCCGATGGGACACAGTAGACTATTATACTCACACTAAAGATCGCTTGACTTAAACTACGCAAATTACGTTGGTAATAATAATAAAATTCTAAGTAACGGCAACGTTTTATTGATGGTATATGCAAATTCAAAAGGGTTTTGATGAAAAGAAGCGTATTCTAGGTTCAAAGAAGCATGGATAACCGCAATGAGGGCCATGTAAACATCTACAACGCCTATTGATACAACGATTTTGACCAAAGTTTGAACGCTTCATTCCCATTTCGAAAAATTCACTTGCTGTTTACAATACTCTCTAGTTTTACAGTGTACCAAATACAAATGTGAAGAAAACATAAGTATGAATAAAATGGTTTTAGTAGTAAGTTGATCATCCCGCTGTCACTGCGAACGTCATAATAACGACGCCGTGTTAGATAGGCTAGGAACAACCCCCGCGGGGGGTGGATAGACACCAAAGACGTCTGCATGCTATTGTGCTTTTTGCCCAGTATTAGTCGATTTTGACAGTAGAATAAATCTTCCGAACGAACATACTTGTCGCTAGATATCCGACTGTACCTGTTAATATTTAGATCGATAGGGTAAGAATGTCAAACATGAGTAGTACATCTTGGTGCTACATTTCCTTTTACTTATAAAAAAAAACCTTAGTTTAACATCAATACTTTTAATTTTGAGTAAATATTTTAGGTATGAACTGAAAAGATAAAGTAGAAGAGGCTGCCACAGTTGCTCACACTACACAAGAATTTATATGAAGAGAAATGTTGTGTATAAAGCTTCATGGGGTAACACGATAATTAGATTTTTATGGAATGTACCACTTTTATTGAAGCAGACAAACAACCCTTTGCACTAGTACATGTGATTGATTGACAGAAAGGATTGCTTTGTCCTTCCTCAGCTCAGAGTCAGAATAGGGTACGAAATTCTATGCCTGTGCAGCGATGCTGTGACTTAACTTAGGCACGAGGGGACTTTTTTAATTTTTTAAATCTATTGCTTAAACTAGCACACTAAAAAAAGCGGGATAAATCACTGTACTTAGTATATGAATTAGTCAACTGAATGAAGATAAACGATAATTTTAGGAGCGTTTGTGACTATTTAGACGCGTCCAAGAGGTTTTGCATACATACCACATAGTAAGCCAATACCGAGGCTGAATAGTGCCATGTAGCCGAAATAAAGGCTTGTCTGGAACAAACCGAACATTCTGAAATGTATATTATTAAATATGAAAATTATAATCGCGAACTTTTCTAACATGTCTTAGAACAACGACATATACATAAAGGTGTGCCTGACGTTCTAAAGAAATCCTTCAAAGTCCCAATTGTTTCAAAAGATAGATACAAACCTCGTCTTAAAGAAAAAGTAGTACACGGCATACAGATATACATATGCGGCAGTGGAAGCTCCTGCCAGGTAGGACGTCCAAGGCCAGCGGTAGTCCTCCGCGTTAAGTAGAAAGTAAGTGCATACGACCGTAACACATGCCACCACAACGCATAGGATGACGAACACCTGTGGTTAGCCGTACGTATGCTCGATATTTGAAATATAGTAAGATACTTCTATCTACTTTGTATATCCAAAGATTTCATTACATGCAACGTTAGAGCTACGTAAGCTCAAGGTCAGGTAATGGCACCATGTGGCATACAGGTCATTTATTCTGAACTCAAGCTTCAGTTCTGACCGAACTCGACCGTCTAAAAAAGCTGCCTGCTTGAAAGGCTTACAAAGAATTCATAGTTCAACTCGTAATAGACTGGTCTAATTTGCCTTCACGATTCCCGGATTTATAAAAGATTTATTAAGGAGGGTCAACTTCTCCAGAAGATCGAACGTGTTCTTGAAACGCCACCAAGACTTAATATTTTTTTTATCTTTTTCTTTGTAATAAGTGGTTACATATTTTACTAATAGGAATCTGATAAACATTTGATAATGATTTTATTATATTGACTCTATTCCTGGGATATCACCAATAACAATATTCTGTTAAACTTGTTCCATAATAAATATCTACATTTTTTCTATTGCCATTTTCGATTTCTTCTGAAACTTAACCAGGGAGAAATGTGCGCGAGAACCATCTTTACTCTTTCCGTCTTAACCTTCTAATTGACATTTATTAGAAATTCGTTCAAAAAACCGCTCGAAATGTACGTTCACTCGACTGCTACATAGGGAAATTAACACGACCAACAAAGTTTTTGCAATTTTCTTTTTTCAAAAGTATCAATTTTAGGTTCATGCATTGCATATTTATTCAACTCATCGAAATCTATCTATTGGCGTTAAATAAAAAAAACCCTTGCATAAAAGGCAGTATGAGGCCTTCGTCCTTTTGAATCTGAAAACTGAGATTTGAATGTAAAGATCTGCATGGCATTTTAATTCAGCTGAAAAGCTTTCTTTTGGTATCAGAACGATTTTCGCCCGTACATAGAGCTTCATATAAACGGCCAGCACGTTGTCGTAAAAATATTTTTCAACAAAAATTTCACCAAAAAATCTGCCAATTTAGCCCTTCCAGTTCAGAGACATCTCGTAGGAGAACACTGCAAAAAAGGTGCAAACTTTGCAAGAACCGACCAATTTATTTCGGAAGGTTCTCTAGCGATCCGCTAAAAATCAACCCGATCCGATCCGAGGAATCGATTTGGATCGAGCAAACAAACAGACACAGGCTTTTAGTAATACATATATATATATATATAATAGATGCGTTATCTGTTTCCATCTTCTGATTCCGTTCCGTACTGCCTCTCACGTATATGAATTTATTTCTAAATATTTCAAATTTCCACACCACTAATGTCGTCAAGATAATGCTCTTGGGGTACTTATAGTCAACTAACTCGCAGTTGTGCCAAATGATCCCCAGAATGATATGAAGGAATAATTCGCGATAAACAAGCCAGATTTCGCTGATCTATGTGCCACAGCAGCGGAGAGACTAATGTGCTGGACTCATAATCATAAAATCTTAAGTTCGATTCCTTACAGACCATTACACATTTTTTAACTTATGTAACTTTTTGATTTCCAATGACCACACAATTATATATGATCTATACAGGTAGTATCATTCTTTTTACTCGTAATATATTCGAAGTTTATTCCACCGTGTTACAGGTGAGACTGCCTTTTTACAGTGCTGAAATATCCCTTACAATAAATGATTAATTTCACTCCGTCACGAGCTTCCTACGGGTTAATCCTATTTAAAAAGTAAAGCGTCATAACTGGTACTTATGAGAAATTACTTTGTATTTAGACTGTATTAACCTATGCCGGAGAAAAAATTGGCAGATTATGTAGGATTTATAGACAAAATAAAAATGTATTTACCCAAAGGAATGAAGACGGTTGATTAAATAATCAAGCTTTAGATAATGTAAACCCAAGCCTAATAAAAATAATAGATAAAAATAATGACACATTTTCTTTCAACAATTTTCGTCAAGTATCTAATTCGTAAATTACATTGATGCTACACTATTGCGCACACTTTTCAATCGCAATAGAGTTTAAAACATACTTACGAGTAGAAGGAATCCATAAACATAGTAGATTTTGTAAGCCCAAAACGATGTAAGAATAAAATACATTTCTATGAAGATAGAGCCAAAAGGTAACACCTGAAAACATACGATGTTTATAAATATGTAGTAAGCGTTTTTGTTACAGATTGGATATGACGCCTGCCTTGCAGGATCGATCCTGTTTATATGCTATAAAAAATTCTTTTGTCACAAGCAAGTGTTTGGAATCCTAATACCTGTTCTGTTCATAGAACTATATACAATATTGTTAAGATAAAAGGAAAACTGAGACACGTAGACAGTTTCGCCAAAAAATAGCTCTAAAACAGTTTAACTGTATACGTACGCCTCCAAGGGCGATAATCACAAACGGTTCCATAAACCATCGCTTTTCTGGGATTGGACGCGGTACCGCGTTGACGCGGCACGGAAACGCTGCAACGCCACCAAGATTTCTGCAACATGAATAGAACTATGTTATGAAGTCAATCTCCTTAGTGGAACGGTATTTCCTGGAACGGTATGGTTAGGTGAGATGTAACCGTACTCATGCGGCACATACTAATTTAAAATTTTATCTCAATATACAGAAAAACAGGGGGGTCAACAATCTTGCAAAGTTGCCAGACTTAATTAATTAACAGTTGGGTAACGATTGACCCACCAAACCTCTCGCCGCTGGATGCCTTGGCTATTGAATGGCTTTCCGAAAGGGCTGCGAACTCGATCCAGCAGCTCTGATAACCACTGCTAAACGTCATTAAGTTGTTCCTAGAGGGATGATGCGCCTGAGCCCTTAACTAAGTGCACGCATTAATATTCTACAACTTTAATAGTGTTGGCAACAACGACCCTTAATTTACTTATTGACATGGAAAAACTAAGGATTTTTTGTGTTATGGGTTGTATGTGCGCATACATTTTCAGCAACATCGATCGGCTCGACCTTGAGGAGTTACCGTAATGCAGCCTGCTCAAATGTCTGCCGGGTGTCACTTCTCTGAGCTAATTTAACTGTTGATTCGGGTGATACAAATCCCGGAGCTCAAAACATAAGGACTGCTGCAGTGACACACTGCTGATATAAGAAGCTGATTAATACCATATCAATTCCACAAAAAATGCTAAAAAATCTGTATTAAAAATGCTTAACAAACTATTGCAAATTCCAATGAGAACTAGAAGCTTCTAGCGTCCATTAACAATGATCCTTGCTCCAGCGGTTACCTTGGACTTGGGTAACGGGTAGAAGGTAAAACTAAAATGATGACTGCCAATAAATAAACTACTATGGAAATAGAATAAATGGGGATCTCGCATGAATCAGCTGGACTGCGTGAAATTTTTGGACCAACAAAGCTATCTCTAAAATTTGTCTCAACGTTGGTGGGAGTTCAACAAAAAAATATTCCTCAGAAGCTGTTTTATTATAACGTTACTTTTGCGTATCCATATATATATGATGCAGTATCGGTGAAGAATAGCTTTGTTGAGAACTACAAATGCTTCCAGGTATTTTAGATGTCTAGAAAATCCGAATAGCAGAAGTACCAAATTGAATCGTTCAAACAAAAAAAAAAAAAAAAAAAAAAGAGTTTTATGTCTAGACGTTTAAATTTGTGTCCTACTACAGAGCGAAGTGCATATATATATACCGCACATTAAACCTAAACCACTTCATGCGCCTTAAGTTGAATCTATAAACACATTACTATTGCACCGTCACGGACACAAATCGTTGGATTCTGCATGAAACCTACCTTCCAAGTATTGTACCGACTAATGTGAGTGGCAAAACGATAAACGCGCAGATCGAAAGCACAGTTACCATTGAGCCAAACGGAATTGCCCTAGAAACGCACCAGGAAACAAAAGTTAAGAACAACAAAATTAAATAATTATCAATAAATCTTCAGTTTATAGTTAAATAGATCTGTTAAGAGAGAAAGATAAAAAAAACTTACATCATTATCAACGATGTTTATAGTATAATTAATGGCACGATGGTATAATAAATTATACCGTCCAGACCAAGAAAACTATAACAGGTATAAAACTCCCTAAATTAATTGCTGTTTAGAAAATTATATGAGACATTTCCACACAAACTATTACATAGATTTCAACCTTACCATACGGTGAAAAAAAAATTACCTGGAGGCATGATAATATATAGCGATCAAGTTAACCGCGAATGCTGTAGTACAGACGGCACCAGGAAGAGCCGCGGCGGAGACCAGCATCTGACGAAGCCAACGTTTACCCTGGATATCCATGACAAGACGTATGAATAAGAAAACGATATCGATTCAAAACGATTTAGAAACAGTAATATTCAGATTGACTTTCTCCGATAAGGGCTAGCTTGTTTTGCAAAAATTAGTTCAAGTGCTCTCAGATAAAAGATACTCCACATGACGCCTCAAAGACAAAATTTGGCTTTAAACAATGCTTTGAATGAACTCTCAGTAAACATCATTGCCATTAGTACGCTGGTTAATTTGCATTGGGTAATGTGCTTATTCAAACAACTCTTTATCACCTCTGAGAGGTAACCTATTGCTTTAGTCCTAAAACACCAGTTGATTGTTGATGAATGCCTGGTTCTTTTGTAGTACATTTTTTATCAGCTTATTTTTTTTGTATCGCAGAAGTATGTACGTTATATGCCGTGCAAGCGTATTATTAATTTGTTTTGTGGGTACAAGTGGCATACTAATTTAGATTTTGCTTCTTCTAGAAGACACTGTTGTATCAAATTATTAAGCTATTACAAAACAATCCGGTGGACTTTTAAGCCACGCGCCGTTAGCGGCTGGGTACCCCGCGCTACAAGATTTCTCACTTTATATAATCTGAGGCAATTGTTTAAATAAACAAGCTTACCTCATATCCTTCGAGCATGCATGAGTGCGCCAGATCACTGGCTTTATAGGACCATACCAGATTTCCTGTATGTATTCTGTTTATTATAATTTTCAGGTATTAGGATTATTTTGCACATTTGTTTTTTGCCTAACTCTTGTTTTTTTTATTATTATGATAGCGTTTTTGTAAGTATTATGTTTATCAGTAACCTTTATCATGAATATACGTTAAACAAGCTAAATGCTTGAATCAGCTCTTTAGGTTTCAACTACCAGGGGTTTAGGTAGCTAAAAGAGCTCATTTTGGGTACAAGAACACCCATGTATAGCTTAGAATGCCGCTTAGGTCTTGCTGACTGCCGGTCGAAGATGATCATGGAATTTTTGATGTAAGCAGGGATTCATGTAATAGAGGTCAAATGCCTAAAGCAAAAAAAAACGTTAAACACGATTGAGAATAACATGTTGGACATCCCACACAAAACACAAATAAGTGGGGCGAGGACCGATGACTAGACAAATAGACTGAGTGTGGTATATGTGTATATTTACATAATCGGGCATCTTAATCTGTACTTTTCTGTAAATCTTTTTCAAAACTACATTCAATAGACAGTTATTGAAAAACATTTTTTGCATATACCTGGCGGTAATTTTTGTTAAGTATAATTATTAAATCAGTATAATTATCAGTTAAATAATGTTGTTAGACGTAAGCTCTTTAATGTGCAACTTAAGGACGCTACATACAGAAAAATCCTATTTTAATATTAAAAATAAAGAAAATATTTAAATTTTGGGCTGATAACACGCTAAAAGTCATGAAAATGCCAGGGCTCAAAACGGCCTAATAAGTACAAAATATGCAAAAAAGAGGAGTATGACCACTCGTTGGAGCTTATATGGACGACCCGATCGACAATCAATATTCTGCTTATCAAGACGACCGTTAATATCTATATAAAGGATCCAGATGTGTCAAAATGGATTTTTGAACTATTTTAGTATATCTTCAGGTACTTTAAATCTAAACTCTTTTGAGAATGATTTTATCTTGCCTCATGGAAATCTTAAATTGCAGAAACCGGATGAAAGCTGGCAATAACACAGATTATCGATTTGGGGAAAAGGGAAGATTGTAACCTTGATAAAGGTCTGCCCTACGTGAATATATTGTATAATAGCTTATTTTTGGTTAAATTCCAAAAACGACGTATTGTTCTTCGCCGTTTTGGGTTTGTTGTTTTTTTTTCTAAAAGGCATTCACTTTCTTACACATTAGACAGCCCCCTAGAGCTTGCTTCGAATTCCCTATTATACACACGCAAGGTACTTTATTGAGTATGGGTCAAAGCTTGTCGGGCTGCTCGTCGAACCAAGAATGCGTCCAACAGCTACGTTTTTTCTAGAATGAAACTCACCGAGGCTGAAAACAGTACTTCGTTTTTGCAATTTAAGTGGAAATCAGCTTCTATGCGATCTTTTCTCGCTGAATAGACCTCCCACAAGGTTGGGAACTTCTTTGCCCTAAATTAACCGTCATTAACTGGCAGTCCTCATGTGGTTTATCAAAAATTTAAAGAAGAAATCTATGAGGCATATCAAAAAAATTTCCATTGAGATAAAAGGCTCGAAAATTAATCAAAATATCGTAAAAAGCTATTTTGATACATTTGTTTGTTTCATGCAGAAATAAACTGTCGTTTTTGAGAGCAGAATACAAGCTGTCAATAGAATTATCTAAATACGGTTAATCTTAAACTTGTTACGTCTATTTGCCTTTCTCAAGGACTTTATTTTTACTGCGCCCAAAATTAATGTTCGCCAAAAATTTTTTTTTGAATGTAACGCATTTGAGCAACACCAGCTCGTATATATACAGAAGCCTTCTAAGAAATATGCTCACCTTGTAATGGGCCAGAACGCACTGATTTTTTTTCCGTTTTAAGGTATATTTATTATTATTATTATTAAATTACTAACAAATTTCTCGAATAAACAAAGTTCGTTTCAAAATGCTACTTACAGTATAAAAATGTAGCACACGTGGGAGTGAATTTGAAACGAAATGAAATGTTTAGGATGGTACATGCTATTAATGAAGACAAGCTTTATCCGGCTATCCAGAATGAACGACATATATTATGTTTGTAAGTTCACCTGCTTCAAAAGTTGAAGTCTACTCTTGCTTCCCTTTTCTTTTAAATACAAAGCAAACCGCTATGTAATAAACAAGAGCGGACAAACCTGCATTTTTCCATAAAGGCTACCGCCGAAGTATCCGTTGATCGGGGCTGTAGCTGCATACGCAAAGATAGCTGTAGATAAGAGCGAACCCCTGCAAATTTTAGCGCGCAGACAAGTAAAAGCTTATTAGTAATACACTTGGAATGGATCTGAAAATACGATTCCTAT
This sequence comes from Varroa jacobsoni, assembly GCF_002532875.2. Classification (NCBI taxonomy): domain Eukaryota; kingdom Metazoa; phylum Arthropoda; class Arachnida; order Mesostigmata; family Varroidae; genus Varroa; species Varroa jacobsoni. The sequence continues at coordinate 44,267 of NW_019213021.1, forward strand.
GTAAATTAATTGATAGGCTTTGAAAATAGAAATCTTAATTCGAAAACCCTTATTAGAACGACCGACTTCCTGTTCCGCGCACATATATAATAGAATTTACAGCGCTTAGTACTCGATACGTACTTTGCTTCCGAAAACCTTTAGATATTACTTCATAAAATACAAAATAGAAATATAGGTAGTACATATTATTGATATATTTAAGTATCACTATTTCCATATATATAGAATATTAGAATATTTCCATATGTATAGAAACACCATAAGGATCAAAGTGCTACGAAGAAAAAGTAATATACAATTTCCTTAATCATTTTTTTTAGCAAAAAATGCAACGCTTTACTCAAGTTTTAACATAAAAAATATCTATTGTTCTTTTGCTACCACTGTTCAGGCTTTAAAACCTTTATCGTAAAATGTACGGTTACTAATTTGATTAGTCAATGATTCTAAAAGCGATAGGCGCGACGTTCGCAGAATATAATAGGTGCATAGAGTTTTCCATTCGAGCTCTTCTAGTAGAGCTTTTACAAATTTCCCCACTTCGACTTACTTATTGTGGCGAAAAATCAATAAATCTTATCTATAGTTTTTTTTTAGATGCCCTTTTTCAGTCAGTGCAACTGGGTATATACTTGTTGACGGCCCTATTCCTGTCGAACATTTCTTGACGTATAAGGCTCGTCTAAACTCACGAAACGTAAATTACGGTCTTCGTAAAATGGAATTTGGCCTATTTCTGAGTTTAATTCTTACAGCTAAGCATTTTTTTTTTCTGTTTCGTACCATTTCTTGTCACTAATGGGAAGCTGCCTGTTCCTTTGTGTAAAGCGTTAAGAAGCGATGAAGAACCGTGATTCTTTCTACTGTTTATTTATATGGTTCCTCGAGAATTTTGTTTTTTTGTTTATAACATAAATCCTATAAAGTTACGGTGTCCATCGATGGTTACGGAACTGCGGGTGGTTTCTATTGACCCCATATGTCCAGCCGAGGCGGTGTGTATTCTCTGGTCCTAAAATCCCATTACTGAATTTAACAGACCATTGTCGAGCAGGTTTTTTACATACACGGCACAAGTGTTACGGCAGTTTTTGAGCTCGAAAATGCACTTATAGTTCACATAGAGTTTTCATCTTCTTAACACACGTTATGTTACACCCAATAATTATATTATTTACACATAAAACTATATACCGTTCGGTGTAAAGTTCTCCAACAATGGCAAATATAATGACGATTAAAGCGACAGCGACCAACTGGGATCCGGTTCCAACAGCAGCTGTGAATAGAAGCGGATACGGTGGAGGACGGAAAACGTCTCCATGAACCTAAAACATTTTTACAGAATAATGTAGTTTTTTTTTTTGTTAAAAACAAGCCTATGAGTTTAAAGCTCATTTAATTATATATATATATATATATATATATATATATATATAAATTTGTTTTCTGTAGAAAGAATTACGTCTGCATTTTTATAGGCTCATAAAGAAAATGTATGTATGTAATACTTGCTTTTGAAACTTGTGATCGGGATGGCAGATTGGGAGTGCAGAATGCCACGTATGTATTTATTAGAGGAAAATATTGTCAATACAAACCTGTTTCCAGCCGTATTCATCGCCGAGATCTCTCTCCTGAAAGACAAATGCTGGTCCATCAATAAGTCTTGAAATTTTCTAGGGTATGTACAATATCCATATTTAGAATTAAAACCTGTTAACCCAGACATTCTCACTCGTTGAATGTTCGCCGTCGTTTTTTGTGTGAAAAATTAACATAGCTCTGCCCAAGGTTTACAGACTGTGATACGAAGTACAGTATCAATTAGCAAGAATTAGTATCATACATGTCCTGTTTTCAAGATATTTATTTCTGAGGTTAGCTCAAAATCGGCTATCTAGTTTTTCTCCATTTGGTCTAAAATGATGTACTATAACCAAGACAGTTTATTTTCTAATACTATATATTGATACATATTAAAGTTTAAGAAAATAATTTCAGCGAGTGTTTTTCTTATGGACGAAATATAGGAGGAAATGTACGTGGAGTTCCAATGGAGCACCGTTTAATGGTATTCATGACATGATCAATGGTTCCTTAAGATATCCTATAAAAACTTAAGAATTATAATCACGGTTAAATTGACCGCATAACTTGTCTATAATAAGCTCACATAAAAGGTCCCCGGGATATGCTTCTTCGACTTGTACTCATGTCAGTGGCAGTGGATTACTTTGAACAAGAAACTATTTTCACATAAAACGAATCGGCTTATAACTCAGTTTTTAATGTACTTAAGGGTAAGTTTTTCCACCTGTCTTAACCATTGTTCTAACTTGTTGTAACTACTTTTCGTACACGCCAGGCCGTGTGTCCGAGCCTTGGCAGCTGTATGGAAAACTATATAAGTGGCTGCATCTTTCATTAACGGTGGGAATCACCTGAATTGGAATTTTAAAAAGAATAGAAAGGAAATTAAAAATAATTTCGAAAAATCAAACTAAGCGAATTAGTCATCCCTTAGCAGTATTGTAATATTCTCATTCTCGCTTTTCAGACTCACAGCTCTGCAAAAGCTCGATTCGAGCCGTTAGAGCATGATTACCTATGTTTTATTAATCCTTACTATGAAAAATGCGTTTTAAGATTTAGGTGATTGAACTTCAATAAGGGATAACGTTGTGAACGTTTTTGTTTCATCTTAGGCTTTCGTTTTCCCAATTAAGAGCATAAAATGCGGTTATCAACGGGTGAAAAATCAATTCTCTTTCTTCGTTTCTGTCTGGCTAGCAGTGTCGTTTTTCAAAAACCACAAAAACCAAAATTAACCTTTCATCACTCACTTGTCACCAATACCTTCTGAAAGTAATATAATTTATTTCAGCGACTTTCATCTGCCCTCATAAACTAAGTTGTGGTTAAAAAGCATAGCAGCCGATAAATGAGATAATCATGGAGACATATCAATGATTGCGTATTTATCGACTTCGCCGTTTAGGACTGAAACAAGTGACGTTAACATTTCACACAACACTAGCATGCAGTTAGTTGCAACCGGGCTCGAAGATGGTTAACGGGATTTTCTTTTACCTTTGACTTCTTGTATGTCATTAAGGGCTCATGCCATAGCTAATTTAAGGAGCTTATCATTTCATCAGACCAATAAATTCATATCAATTATTCTGCCGTAGAACAGACCGATATATATTGCTACACAAAGACCTCCAATATGAGCTACGCATCTCTTCGAGAGATAACGTCGTTAGCCGTTTTTAGGTTAGTAAGTGAAAAAGTCGATACAAGGTAAGCGCATAAAGGATATACAGTAGATTTGAAACTACACAAACACTGCGTTCTTTTAGGTACCCACATTGCGACTTCCTCATTTCAAAAGCTATATAGAAAGTGTTGTCATCGGAGTGCTAAGCTGATTTGCGCCAGCCTTACCATGTCATCCATTTCCTCATCCTTTGAGTATCTGGCGTAATCCTTATGTAATGTCCGCACCAAGATCATAGCTACTAGTCCAATTAGAAATACTACCATCATAAACGAATTGAAGATCGAGAACCAATGAATCTGGAAAACAAGATAGAAAAGCCTGATTAATGAAGTCCACTCCACTATTATTGGACTCTCTCTGATCAAAAACCGTTACTTCAATGCTATTTCTGATTTTTGAATTCGAATAAGCATGATAAATATGAACAGGCTGACTTATGCATGGATGTATTTTTACTGCGCACACTACACAGCTATACGCTTCAGACTGTAATCAGTACATTACACTTTATTAAAAGAAAGCGTTTTTATGACGTGGTTTGAGACCAACGTAGCCTCGTACTCGGCGAAAAATAGTTTTCGCAATGAGTGACGGTTGCTGTGAGGAAAGGTGCGATCGTGTCCTTTCAGGGCGTTAAATAGTTTTTTTTATTCTAAACGCACCTTAAACGACTGCTAATGGTTGAACGATTGAAATGATGGTAGTCAAAAAAGTCCAAAATCAATTTTCATACTCTATTTTATAAAATTAGAAGGAAGTTTGATACCGTTTGGTGAAAGGCTTAGAATACGATATTAAGTAGGTATAATAAGCTGTAATAGCGATAAAAAAATGTCCTCAGGAACCCAGAGAATAACATTTTTTGGGCTAACCATCAGGTTTCAAGACGTATTGAACGCCTTGGCAGCAAATAGAAACAAGTCGAATTAGAGAAGTAAAATTCGACCAGTTGACTTTAGGCGAACATTTGGGCACTCGTACTACATAGTGCACAAGCTCAAAGATACTAAAGTAAAAAGGGTAAACTCTTACAGTAATGATATCCACTGTTCAATCCCAAGCTGAAATACACACATTTTTTCCAATCATTACAACTTTCAGTTTAACGTCCACCTATGTGTAACCTGAGTTAATACGCTTTCGACTCATCACATATTCATAATTGGTGCCGCATTGACGCTGGGGGGACGGGGGGGCGGGGGGGGGTCAGCTTTTAGAACCAAAAATCTGTAACAAAACTAATAGGAAATCTCGAAAACATACAAATACTGTAAACGCCACTGTTAAAATTGCTCCCTATTTGCAAAGAAACGTATTGAGAAATTGACAACAGCAAATTCTCTTAATGCAAGACTATAGTTTACATTAAATCAACATGGTATTGACTATCTTTCGATTTGTACGTTTGTATATAGATTTGTTTTTTTACGCATATAATGTTGACCAACTCGATGCTTCTAATTACTGTCTTAATTAAATGCATAGCGTTGCCAATGCGCGTGACTGCCACAATAATCGGCAGGCCAACACCGTGGGCAACTGTTCGCTATTTAAACATATATTAATAGACTGTGATTTTCACGGCAGGGAAAAAAAACTCAATCTACACTCGAGTTTTTCGTTCATACACATCTATCGTAGTGGATTTCGTTGATAGCTGATAAATCCTTAAGCATGTTCTTTTGACACTCTGAGTGCCAACCATTAATTGAAGAAGTTTTGACACAGGACGGTGGAAAGCAATTCGGGTTTAGAGACAGACGAGTGCGAGATGTTGAAAAAGCCGAGAAAACTTTTACCAAATTTTTGACCCGGGGCACCTGTAGCCGAATACTTTTAGAATAGAATTTTGTTCCGAAATTACTAAACGGTTACCTATATCGTAACTGGGTGTTAACAGTGAAACAAACTGGCCCGAGCGCTACAGAACTTGGGTTTTTCAAACCCTTCGTTTATCACATAGAACTTTCGTAAAGCAAAGCCAACAGATAAAAATCGGTAGAACGTCTTCGCTCATAAATATTTGTAGACCTGATCTATGAAATATCGAATATCTCTTACCCGATGTTGGTAGAAAGTGGGGTCCAGATATTTGTCAAATCGATCCCTAAAACTCACAGCACAGGGTTTCCATTCAATTTCGAAGGTGAATTTGAGTTTTTTTCCCAGCTCCAGTTTTTCCATGCCTGTGAGACCGGAATTATATGCATAAGGAATCATAAATTCTCCACATTTGACACTGAGCTAAAAATCGTTCATTTATAGAAAAATTAGCTAAAGTAGCTGGAGCATGGTACCTTCCGACGTAAGATTCACGTCAACGATTTGGTTCCCGTTGTATCCAATTTCAAACTTTTTGTGTGTCCAGATATAATCGTCTTCACCAGGTTCCGATTTGCCAACCATTCCTAGATACCAACACGAAATAATGTTAATTTGAATATCTTTTTCCGTACCTGTTTATAACTTTATGCTACGCAAGCACGCTCACCATTCTGTCGATTTTACATAGTTTAATTACTTAGATATAAAAGAGGTATAAAGGAACGTATTACGTACGGCATCACTACACTATCACTGAAACACAGGGGTTCCTGGCTTGTTCCGAGCTAACGCACAAAGATTATTTCAAGAACTGGAATAGTTTTGTTATTTTATTATTGGCAAAGTAACGGGGCAGCTTCCATAGAGTATAACCTAAAATTTATAGTGACCAATTGCTGTCTTATCGAAGATAATTTCACCTCTTCTTGTGCTCGTGGATTGGTCATAGGGTAGGTGACATGCCTGCAGGAAATAAACTTATATCTGGCTCATTTTTGATAACACCGCACAGCGCCTTGTTTAAGCTTGTGCTCTACGGGAGGTGCTTTTATATTTCATCCTAAAACATGACAAGAAATCTATTGTGGCCTCTTTGAGATGAAAATGATTCAAAGCAAACACTTGTGGATCTTGATATCAATAGTAAATCATGATATCCTTCTGTTGCGCCTAAATGGAGCCCAAAATCATTTGCCCCATTTTTGTTCCAACCGCCACAAAATGGTCCAACCATTGATGTCAAATAAATTTTTAGTCAACATTCACAATCGTAAAAACATAAATGTATATATAAGTATGACCGCATCTGAATCTTTTATTCATCTCTTCGTGTAACTGAAATTTCAAATTTACATTTACCTTTTTAGAGAGAGTATTCCATAACACATCCTTTTTCTAATTAAAATGTTATATGAATAAATTTTCACAACATCAACAAAGGTAAAAAATGCTAAAAAAATTTATTTTGTTTAACGTTTAGCCAGTAAGTCAATTTTTCTTGCTGTTGAAGCCTCAAAGAATTTCTATTTGCAAAAGGAACTGACGTACTAAGCTTATCTACGGCTTGCTGGATATTGCAATATATATATATATATATATATACACACTAATTGTTACCTATCAATACAGAATTCTCAAATCAGTCCAGTTGCATGTATGTGCTGTGAATCGACTTTTGGCTTTGTTTTCAACAGACAAAACTGAAACCTTCATACCGTTTCGTTCCTCGTTTCACATAATTATTTCTACATTATATTATACACTCTATGACAGTTGCAAAGCTTTTTCGATACCATCCCGCTCAACATTTTCCACGTCTACAAATTACTTATAATCCGCCGCCCAGACACCAGATCGACCCATCACCCATACACTTGACCTAGAGTGCTTGAGAACAGAAGCCTCCTATACACCCAACAACGTCACTAAAGCCCTGCATGGGGTTGTTTATACCAATTTAGATAATTCGCTGAACTTTACCTTGGTCAATGAACACATCGGTGAATAAAGTGGCGTTTGCATCGAGCGTATTGCTATTACCGGCCGATGCGGGTATATTCCCCCGCCGAAACCCAAATCTCTCTCCGGATTATGTCATGCCAATAAAATTTTTCCCACAATTGGATGCTCCTGGCCACGAACAAAAAATGCGAAAGGCCGGCTCTCTTTTTTTTTTTCGCGACGCAAAGATAATTGGTACTCAGTGATGGATTGCTGGTTCATGCGACATATAATAGTTATTGCGGGGGAGATTTATGATAATTGTGCAGATCGGCTGACCCAGTCTCATGTCGCAAACGCGCCATCGTGTCGGATAATGCTGATATTACGTAGGGGTCGCACACTTTGGTGATACACCAACCGGGTGAACCTACGTGCAACCCGACTCGAAGAAAGCACTTAACGCTTGAAAACCCGTTGAACGTTTCATCAGTCGCTCGGCTTCCTCCAGTATATATAGGAGGAAGCCATGTACATACATACGTGCAAAACATTTTTATTACGACAGAATTTATTGCATAGCTATATTTATATAGACATGCTAGATTACATACTTACCCCAAATAGGAAGGTCATCAATGAACATCTGGTACCAATATGTGCTCTTCACGGCATACAAGAACGCCTAAAATGTGAATCGAAATCCGTTGGTCTTTATAACGGTTGCATTTCCATATGATTTCCAGCAGTAAATGAGTGCTTACTTAAAAAAAAAATTTAGATGTGTAATATTTATCGTAAAGAGAGACTTCCCCTTGGCATCTGCTTTGGCTCACTTCCAAAACATTCAACTCCCTTACTATAAGTAACCTATCGTCTCGCAGATTTCAGGCATTGAAGGACTCGAGCGCATTATACTAAATTGATAAGCGACGTGACGCCATATTCTAGACATAAGGTAGATTACATATCCTGATTGATATTATAATGAACCCAAAATAAACAGGTATGCCTACATCTAGTTCAGCGTTCAAGATTTGTCTTTGAATAGATATTTTTGACCATTCATTCAGGTCGTGATAGATTGATGACGCTATTATTGAGATTATATTATAAGAGAATAAACACATTTCAATAACTGTTGTCTACAAGTATTTCTTTTTACATGTAACTTATTGTTAACCTACTTATCTTCCATCAATTATTGAAATTTTTCCAGTTGGAACCGCTAAGTATTAACTTGCAACTGTATTGCGACAACAACTTGCAATTGTATATTGTAACAAACAAATGCGGGCCATGTGGTCCGTGATGTGTTCCTAATTTATGTTGCCACACGCGTGGTAAAGAAATAGCCAGCTGTAGCGACAGTAAAGCTTTTTACATGTTACACAAATATGGCTTAATTACATAGTACTCTTGTCACGCGCTGCGGGTGCCAGCTATTGTTAAGCGGCCACGCATTGAGACGCAGCAGTTTTGTTATTATTGCAGATCTTTTGGTGAGAAGTTCGTGCCACGTACCACACGAATCAACAGGGCGATTAGGCCGGATCGACACACAGTTGAATTTTAGAAGATTTACTATAGAAATAGCGAGCATGTTACTTGGTGTTGGTAAACGAGCACGACAATTTGAAGGACGATAATTCGGGGCAGTATAGATCCTGCTGTCTCAAAATATTTTGAATGTATTCGCTGATGAAGGATGGCGCGTTTTAAGCGATTTCGACGCCAAACTTGGCCGTAATTAACAAGCTTCGTGTAACTCATTACGGTGATTGGATAATTACGAAAATCCACTAGAATTCAAATTTTTTTCAGAACCATACGATACTCGGTTATGCTTATGCCATAAGCTACGTAGAGATTCTTATCCATCTTAAATAGATCTAACTTGTTGTACCTATCAGAGCCGAGACAAACGCGAACTTACTCTCAAGTTCGCTTAAATTTCCAAGGATAAATGCAATTGTTTAGTAAAACATTTGTAGTATTTAGTATTGCCAAATCGGCTAGCTTAGGCGTCTTTTATTGATGTGGTTAAAATTCTGTATGTTTGAATAAGCTGCATCCCGATTGGTATATCGTAGTGACCGCTGTCGTCAACATGCCCTCTTAAGTTAGCCACATTTATCTTATTGTTTGCTGACGACCACTTAATAAGATTTAGATAGATATGGCCCTTTTTATTGCAGTCTTCTATTATAAGAAAACAACTTTGTGGAGGCTGTATCTTCCTTTAATAACACGACAATTGACAGATTCAAAGATACGTTTTAGCTCTCCTTAGAAGGGAACTTTTGTTAAGCACTACTTTGAGTATGCGGGACACATGCGACTTACAGCGACGCAGAGGTCTAAATCTGAATCGACTCTGAAGTAGTTTCAGCGTCTTTTACAATGCGGTTCTCATATCAAAACATAATTCTTTTACGTATCAATGATGTACGGTTTTTGAGCTTCATATACATTATATAGGCCAAGTCTTTCTCTTACATGTAAACAACTAATTTTTTCATTACTCATGGAATCAGCTACCGGCTCCTCGCAACTCCTATTATCTAGTCTCATAGGCTCCTTAATACAATTACGTTTTTTAGCACATTTTTCAGCGAAACTATGCAACAACTGCTGATATATTTTTAATCTTTGCTTCTACAAACAAAAAAAATAGTACATTTATAACTGATTTACAATAGTTTCAACTTACCTTCAAAGACTCTTTTGTAAGCTCAACTTCACAGTATTGCGCTTTTGATTGTGACTCTGAAATTATGAAGCCAGTGAAGGTAATCATTAACGGTTTTATCTCGGTAAGATATTAAGGATCAAAATAAATAACTACGCTACTATCGATTATCATAACAGATTTTCATAGAACTTTAGGTCTGTTTGTTGCTCACAGTTTTTCGAAGAACTCACCTTATTCTAATAAAATAACTCCCTTGAATCCTCAAGTTATTTGAATAAAAACACAGTTAGGTTCATATGCATGAGTTCTTTCAATCACAACACATAGATAGCTTGAGTACACTGTTGTTGTTCCGCTGTTTGAATATGTCAGGGTAGTACGTCATACGATAATAAAATACTACACTTGCTTTTGTTGTCATAATAAGACAAAATCATGCATGATATTTCATAATAATATACTGGTTTATTAGTAATGCAACGTGTTTGCTTGTTAAAAACTTAGAGCCTTACAAGCGTGATCGTCGTCAATGGTTTAAAACAACGAGCAAACCAAATCAGAAGATACCTTGGCTATTACGTTAATGAACGGTGCATAATGACGTGTTCGGCTAATAAAATAAATAAGTTTTTCTGTTTTTTTTCCTTGTAACTTTTTCTTTTTCCGGACTGACTCGTTTAACCGATATGCTTAATTCAGCGCGTCCTCCAGTATCAAACTTAGGTTCCTTGTGTATATATTCATTGCCAGACTCTGCTTATCTTTGACCGTAACAGATACAATCGTTGGTACTAATATGTGTTGTACTTGACGCCCTCATGTTATGCAAACTACTTAAGGACCTAAGACGAGGGGAAACCACGCTACCAAAGAATAAACAAAGAGCCTGTGCGCGAACGTATATTTATACAGCATGTCCACAAGAGACGTAAATCCAAATAATAGTACCACTACGACCATCAAATTCCAAGCCATTGCTTGCAGATGATAAGTATTAAAAGTGTGGGCTTATCGACGATATGCTGTCATGTATTCTAACTATAAACATATATGATATACGATTAGTAATTTGTAATAATAAATAAGCTGGTCTAAAACGGAAAAAACGCAATGGGGCTAATAGATTCTCGATCCTTCTGTAAAAAAGAATACATTCTTTACATTAACTTTTCATTGCAATGTTACAGTGAGGTAAGTTTGCAAACGCACTTTTAAAGCGAATATCAAGACCAAGAAATTGTAGTTCGATGCCAAGCAAATTTTCCCCTAGTGTTTCGTGGTAGTGGGATATTCTTGTTTTTGGCCCCGGGCAAAACGGCAGCGAGAAGTACGAATACGTTTCCTGCAAGCACAAAAACACAACGGACACAACAAACAAACTAGCTAATAAGAATCTTTCGTTTTTTGCCTTACTAAGCTCCGTTTAATACTTCTGCTTCGCGGATTCCTATTTGACGTTCCTAATTTTTTGCTAAAACTTGTGACATTACGCAGGGTTAGAAGCCTTACCCAAAATAATTAAAACTCGGAGCTAAAAAATATTTTGATGATTGGCTTCCGTGAACACACTGAATCAAAAAAGAATAAGGAGCCAGATCCGAAACAACTACGAAAATTGTTGGACCACTAAAATACCCGTAGATGTCCGCAATAAACTCTATCGCCAAAGTAGGCCCAGACAAGTTATACGTAAGATGTGTGCCACAGAGCTTGAAAAGCGTGCATTCTTCTGGTCACTATGGGATTAGAAACGTGATTTAATGGAAGATTCTCTAATGACTGAAAATTCCTTATCAGAAACATCAATATATGCAGTACTATAACATTGAAACAAACAAATCAGACAACAATCCCCGCAGAAAACCTGTAAATTTCAATCCTGACTAGATCACCCGTTCAAAAAGGTTCCCAATCTAAAAAGCAAACTTCTTTTGACAAAAAAAAAGAAAATACTAGCAATAGGCTGTAAAAAAGGGAGATCGTCGTGTGTGATACACAATAAGAATACTGACCTAATAAAAACTTATAAAAAAAAAAGGCAACTAAAAACCTATTTTCCTTACATCTTATTTGACAATCGTAGTCGACTATTTTGCTGTATAAATATGTAAACTCCAGGTAGTACATAAATAAATTTCAGAAAATAGAGCAGTGACATATTTACCTGACGATTGGCGTATGGTCCAACTGTGTTAACCCACAAGACCACTTCCTCTCCCTCGAAATACTGTAAAACGCAATAAGGGGTTATTGTGTTCAATTTCTATGAAATATTATAACGTACCGTTGTACCGTCTTCATCAGGAGGTCCCATCTAAGGCGACTTCGACGTTTTCATGTATATGCCTACATATTCATATATGCTTCATATTTTCCGACACTTCATAACGATTGGATTCCTCATATTTATTATATTCGTTACAAATGTAATAACATAATAGGATTATTTCGAATATTTTCATACGCTTGTTTTCGAGCTCTTGTATCACGCCAAGAATTAATGTTTTTGTAACCACTACACTGTGATAAAGCGCCGGACAAGTTCAATGTTTTAACGTGTAGTAAGGCGCTCGATAGCTCATTCTGAATTAAAAAAAAAATGTATGATGTTCAGAAGACCACTCAGATATTGTTGACCGCTAATTGAAGATGATCATAATATTTTTAGCGTAGCCAAACAGCTGCGTAATCAAGGTTATCTAGCTAAACCAATAGCCATTATTCAATCCCACTGAGAGAGAGGAATATCGGACAAACATATCTGAGACATCAACATAGCTGAAGACAAAGCCTAAACATTCGACATATAGGTCGAACCCAGCATATATGTATATATATATATATATATATATATATATATATATATATATTTGCGGATTGGTCCATTGAAC
>NW_019213021.1:57006-63148 GCF_002532875.2 Varroa jacobsoni
ATGAGAAACTATAGCGTAGCGAAACTTTGTTCATAAGCTATGCCAGTTTTTTTCCAGAACAAAATAACAACGCGACTTGAAGGAGAAGGGTATGTTCTTGTCGAAATTTAAGCACATAAGGTCTTAATGAAAACTACCTAGGCTAAAAGAAGCAATTTTACGAATAGTATCTGAAGAGAATGTATGCAGGATGCACAGCTTTCGAGTAGAATTGTTTGGAGCGAACAGTCTATATTCAAACTAAGTGGCACAATTAGTCGACATAATTGTACTTACTAAACAGCTATAAATCTACATGTTACGCGAAAACACCATATAAATTGGACCTTTTTTTAATGCCTGGAACCAGTTACTTGAATTGACTGGTAGAACCTGTTTGACCACGCACTCGGGGGAGCTTTGGTGTAAATAGCAAATTTTATTTTCAACAGGACGGGGCGCTCGCACAACATCACCTTTATGTAGGAACGTGTGTTGAATCTTTCAACACATAATTCGGACAAAAAGTTCTATTGAATAGCATTTAAGGGTGTGGGCAAGCATATCCCACTACCGGTTTACTTCAAGAAGGCATAAGTAGAAAAATTACATCTAAGGCTGCCAGAGCTGAGGAAAAGAATACCTCTAACGCATATGAAAAACCATCGAATCTTGAATAATTCCAAAATAAGAACAGCCTTACACAATGATCTCATGTTGCTCGCTTAAATAATCTGAGACTAACTCGGTCAAGAGCTCTAAACCTACGCTCTGATATACTATCTAATATCTTTGACTATTTACAGGAACGATTATGTGAAGATAGTAGTTAAAACTATTTTGTTTCTCGGACAGTAATAAAATAATAATTTGGAGACCTACTGTCTCACGCATGACGCTTCGAGGTTTCCTTAAGATCTTTTAGTGGGCAAGGGTTACATTCCATTGGTGAATAGAATTTAGGAAGGTTTGCCAAAAAATGGCATCTGGGACCTAGACGAAGTTCACAGCTCTACCCAGCCGTCTGAGATTAATTATGAACATCTGTAAAAGGAAAACCAACGACAGATAACTCAAGAACCGGATAAACAGGCGGGCGTCATCCACAGGACTATTGTTTACCACTTGAGTCTTTTGATTTTACATAGAAACTTTGAGCTTAGTTACCTCATGAACTCTCTGAATCAAAAAGGGAATTACAGCTTGACGTTGGATGTTAACATCTCATCCAATATCGAGTGTGACGTGGCCACAATAACCAATACTTGCACAGAATCGTCACTAATTGTAACAAATAATGTCTGCACGTCAACATAAACGAAAGATCGAAACAGGTCGCTCCAAAAATGAAGCCAAGGGCCAAGGTCCAGTCAAATCCACATTCAAAAAAGGTTATGTGGGACTGTAAGGATCTGATTCACTGGGAATCGGTTTCTACAAGCCAGGTAGTTGGTCGGCCCACTTGTTAAGCCTAGTTGTATCGAGTCAACCAGGCGATTCAACATCAAAAAAACTCAACAAACAAGGTCAAATGATCCTGCTGAATGATAACGTAAAACCACATACGTAAAAGGTCTGCAAAGTTGCCCTTTTGGATCTCGAATGGAAGGTTTTATTGTATTCCTCATACTCTACAGTCTTGCGTCGACGGATTCTTACCTTTTCCGTTCATCGGACAATCATTCTCATAGCTTTACCTTCGACGCGAGTCAGCAACTCGAAATATGGTCGGAGGACATCTTGGAGACAAAGCCCGCTATCCTCTAACAAGAAAGCACATATTATCCGATAGAAAGATGAGAGAACGTCGTAAGCGATAACATGACTTATTTTCACAAGAATAAATGACGTGGTGTTTTCAAAACGAACAAAACACAAGCCTTTCTTTTAATCGAATACAATGTTTGTACTACTCATTACAAAACTCGGAAACAGTTCTGTGCCTGAAGCAGAGCTTCCAATTAGCATAAAACGTTTAGATATTTGGCCTGCGATGGGCCTTGTCCTTCAGCGTAGGGCTGCTGGTATCTACCTGACAATAAATTTCACTAATGTAAAGCAGTTAGGTCCGTGTTTATGAGCATTCGCAGATTACGAGAACATAATAATTAGAGTAGTATGACGCACGAGATACGTTTTGTCAAGGATTTTCTGAAGCCCTGGCAGCTAAAGAAGGCCGTGAACGGTTTTCACTCCGGCAGTAGTTTTTTTGTGTATATACGCCGGTCCCCTTTTGGAACTGAGACCTCAAATACGTTACTGCAGAGTCCACGAGGATTTCCTTGATTACTACAGTTTGTCTCGTTCTTATGCCGCGGACGCCGATTAAGGAGGCATACACAGATAAACAGTAATGTTGGCTTCGCCGTTTAGCACAGCAAAAACCCCATCTGTTTGGTGCCGCCATGCTGGACTACGTTTCAAGACGGAAAACACAGAAGGGAAGACGTACAGACGCTTGTGCTGTTTGATGACTACAGGATTTTATTTGTGGTGTGTCTATAACTGATACTCTGAGTGGCTTATGCGTTGCG
Source organism: Varroa jacobsoni (assembly GCF_002532875.2). NCBI lineage: Eukaryota > Metazoa > Arthropoda > Arachnida > Mesostigmata > Varroidae > Varroa > Varroa jacobsoni. The sequence continues at coordinate 59,520 of NW_019213021.1, forward strand.
GCGGATGTGCTTGAACAGATAAAATAGGTACCCATACATTTAGATGATTAATACATTTCACTCAAAGACAAGTAGTATTTTTCACAACTTTTGTTACGAAAGCATCAAATAAATAAATAAAAAGTAATACTGCCTCGAATTAAAATTAGTATGCCTAACAAAATTCCAGTTATCAGGTTAGAAGCTCAATGTAAATAATATTTGTGGGCATGATCAACAAACCGTGTGGCTATGCTCGTCGGCGTCGCTTGTATGCGTGCTCAATAAGAGCGTCAACATAAGTGCTAGCTGGAACCAAAGCCTTGGCCTGCGTGCACTACCGGGAGCCCGTCCAATCTGAACCTGATCCGACATCATCTAGATCTGCTTGCAACTTCGCCCTGCAAATGAATGTAGTACGTTTAGCATAAGCAAAACAACTAACTAAGAACAGACCAATTTAGAGAATGGAGGCTAGAGCTGAAGCAACTGGTAGCTCAACTCATATCTTTGCTTCCTAATTTTAATTTACAGTTATGCGCCCCACTGTCATTTGAAAAAATTTTTGTACGCAAATGTATGAGGTAATATTGACTTATAGACACACCATCATAGAAATGTTACTAAATAGTAGTAAACTAAGCTGCACTTTTTTTCTTGAAGTTTGTCCAAATATGAACCGAAGACGAAGGTCACCAACTTCTATGTCGATAAAAGGAAACATTAATGTTTTGCCTTATTTTGTAATCGGCTGAGTAAAGGCCATAAGCGTTCATTTGCATCGATACCTTTAGAACTCATATGAGAAATTCGTGAAAAATCAACATGTGCAGAAAAAGGATTTCTGCGTTAACATGATGGGCTATCATGTAACTGCTCGCCTTTTGTGAAATGTAAAATGATACTTGTGGGACTTGTCCATCCACTAAAAATAAACGTTTTGATTGCTCTAAAACTAGCAATTTTGCTTTTTTTTCCTAGAAATTTGCTGTAATCATTTTATAAGCTTACATTGTAATAGATGAATGATACCTGAGCAATGAAACTAGTGCAGCCCAAGGAAGCGCGCCGTCCAAAGACCTAGCTCATGCTTGTCTCGAAATCCTGTATATTGTGGATGCAAATTTTGAGCCGTATGTTTAAAACTACTGCGAATGAAATACTGCGATGTATGAGTAGAAAATATATTGCAATAGGAAAAAAGTCACTTCCGATGTGTGCCCACATATATTGTACATACAGTTAGTACTGAAGCTGGTTTCGCGTTAGATAAACAAATTAACAGTTAACAGTTAATGAAGCTATACCAGCCATTAAAGTAGGAAATGCCGGAAGGTTGAACCGATTGATCGTATACTAATAGCATACAGGATACGCAGATAACCGACAGATCGGTCTCTTAATTTTGTTCATAACATCCTATTGCAACATAATATAAAACAACATATAATAGATATGCAAACACAGGCGATTTTTTGAGCAAAATATATTGTTTTTTTTTCCGGAATTGCCTGCGTTGAGGACCTCCGCATCGAAACACTCTTTATGCCTTTGCCCTTGCTTCTCGTTAAATGAAATTGACAAAACGACAAGCAGAGTTAATCGTTTTTGTAATAATAATAATAATAATAATAAGGAACACACTTGCAGGATCCTATAAATTACGTAAGATGTTTGTTAGTTTTTTGTTAAACTGATTTAATTGTAAAGCGTTTTGGTAAGAATGGCAATCGTCAATTTTTCCATTGATTTCTTTGCCAGCTTTAAAACCCAATATCGGCACGCCTAATTTTCTCTTTTGTGTTTATGACGGTGAGGTTTGAAGTATGCGCAAATTTGATTCGTTGATTGAACGCAGGTTAATAATGGCATTCTATGACGTGACAATTTACGTAAATTATAATGATCAGCCCACGTCGGCACAACTTTTAGGCTATCTCACCGTCAATGTGCCCACGTTGCGCAAACAACGTAATCCAACGAGTTCAATATTCGGTTTACACTTCTGGGAGTTGACTAGTGCTTTCGTAAGACACCAAACTTTCACAGTTTATACCAGATACAAAGTTTCATTTATGGTGATCGTACCTCAAGTAATAATTTTACCTAAAATGTTCATAGGTCGTCTACATCTTGGGTTTATGGGAAGTGTATAACGAAGATACAACACTGAACAAAATTAAACTCACATTTATATCAAGACTCAGCGATGGATAAATGGATTCTCAAGTGCTTGAAAGGCAAGAGAATGTAAATATATATATATATATATATTATAAACTTCTATATTAGAAGTTTCAGTTCAGTTGGATCAATATACAAGTAATCACTGCAAGATCTCTGCTTAAACTACTACGGATTTTGAGCGCAGACAGGATTATTTATACTTTTTTGGTTATTACAAAGCCGCTTGTTAACACAAGTATTATTTGGTTTCAGCTGCTCACCCGGTCTTAAAGTACATATGTATATAATACTATACCGCCACCACCTCTGGTACAGACCCTATTTGGCTGGGCTATCCCCGAACCCCCTGACATTCAGGAATCTACTCCTTCGTTAAATACACCACTGTACATATTCATTCACCATTGCCACCATGGTATGCTTGCCACGATCTATCACGGGAATGTTACGGGGTCGCTGCTGAGGCGCAAGGAAGACGAAGAGTGCAGGCGAATTCGGCCGCCTGCGACGGACCTACTACTTCTATCATTTCTAGTGAATAGAAATAGACTTATCGTGGCACAGAACGAGGGCCGCTGTAGCGGTACAAGCAACGAATACTCAGATGGGTGGTAGGCAAACTGCCAATAATCAATGTGCGCGAACCCTGCTACCGTTCAGGAGTGTCTGCACTGAGTTGGGAGGTATATACATTTTTTAGGGTCCATGTGTCCGTGTATGCTGAAAGGAGAACAAAAGCGGAAAAGAATCTTCATATGACCGACTGTGCGGAACGGATGCTACTCCTGTCGACTTGGGTGGGGTATGGATTGACTATGCCGGTTCAAAGCGGTGTCATAATAACGACTCAAAGGGATTATGACTTTCTCGTCAGCAAGTAATGTCGGCAAAGTAAGTAAAAGCGAGATGAAAAGAGTCGCTAGTTCAACAGCAAAACCGATGAGAACTGGCTGGGTCGCTAGGATTGGTCTAGAGAAAAATGAGGCAAAATAGCAACAAATTTATGTTATTTCGTTTAACGCTTGGCCAGTGGAACGCCGGTATGAAAGGGGGGATAGATTTAGGAGAGAGTAAATTTCACTGTTCTTACGTCATCAACGATAGAATAGTGCGCTCCATTTCAAAGGATACTTGATAAAAACAGCTGGCGCTTAGACGATAGCCGTATACCGCGTAAATAACTGGAATATGCTGATAAGATCTGCATGGCTGAATGCTTGTCAAGAGTTAACAAAGTTTATGAACATTAATAATTTCTAACTTGTATCATAAGTTAATCTATGTGAAACGTTGCTAAATACATTCCCTATGGGTTCGTTAGATAAACAGAAAAGTATAATTTTGGATTTGCAATTTAGTACGCTATTATACGGGTAAACAATTACCTATACCAAGAACCTCCTCAAAATTATCCTGCTGAAATGTACTTTCAACGGATAATTTAATAATACTTACTACTATTT
>NW_019213021.1:63248-109519 GCF_002532875.2 Varroa jacobsoni
TGGGCCATAAGATTTTTTTACTGTAATTGTACAAAGTTAATAACCTGTGTATTTATTATAAAAATACATCTTATGGTCTAGGTGATTAGCTTAAACATACCCTGTTGACAAAGGAGATCTTAACTAATACCTCACCACAAAGTAAGATATAGTCAATGGGAACTATTTTTACACTTCTGTAAAATCCAACAAGACACGCTTTTATAGCTATCTCATGTACTCCTTGTAGGTCAACATGTTATGTCACAGCGTTATTACGCTAAGTGCAAATGTCGCATATTGAAAATAATGGTAATCGTGAAAAAATTCGGCAGAAAGCTTGCAGCGAAGGTTCTGAGGGAGGCTAAGGTACCTGTAGGCAAAAAAATTCCGCTTACTGTAAGAAACCATCGTGTTCGGTAAAACAAATCGTTGAGCGACTGATACATTGACATTTTTTGGACATTTTATAAACCTCAGGTCTGCATAGATTGTCACAATAAACGGGCCATGCCGCCTTTGTTATTTAATAAAGCTTTCGGGAAGATTTTAACATAACTAAATCTAACGTTACAAAAATTCAGTTTGTCCAGTGGACAAGATATATAAATGAAAAAACCTTTACTCTCTAGGAGGATAAATTAAAGGCACCAGCCTCCTCTTTTTATATTACGTTCCTTTAATTCAAATACATGAGGTTAAACTCAAACAATCAGTAATAGTTAAATGTCGTCTTAGAAAGGCTGTCTACCTATATAATGTCTTACCACCAGTGCTCTCAGAAATTGACCTTTCCAGGATACTCTTAGAGATTAATCTGTACTTTTTGCGTCCTTGTGCTACGTGCAAACCATGTGAGCCAGTAACGCCTATGTGAACATAATCTTAACGAAAAAAAAGTAATCGTGTTAAATTCAATCTTATAACTAACCTAGTTTACCATCCGTGTGTCGCCTCCTTCGAGTGGCAGGGCAAGTTCCGAGACGGCCCCACTCGCGGCCGTCCTCTTATAGAGATCACAGCTTCGTAGTTGCAAATATCAGCTGATCAATATTATTGAGCCAACGCGACGTAGGCCGCTGTGACCGTCTCCACACAGATTTTTTGATCGAAATGAGAGCGCACACCTAAAAAAGTATCTCAGAAGATGAGTGCTGCTCTGTTAACATAGTTTCAAAGCTGACGCTATAAGATTGGGCAGTGCATTCTATCCTATTAACCAATGTTTTCTTTTATTTTTGATCATTTCAACAACAACATCATTATTCTTCGCTTGCAATTTATGTGTCCACATTTCAGTGAGCCGTTAATGTCAAATTCTTAACATTCTAAATTTGATGTTACCTCAAGCAAATATTTGATTTCCTCGTAACGCTATGATGTCCTTAGTGTTACCAGTTGTATAATTCTTATACGCCACCTCCAAATGTTTTATCCAACTGTTGGTAGCTTGTCGACGCTCGCCCCGAAGCGGCTCATAGCTTCCATGTCTGAATACTTTTAGGGAAGCTATAAGATGCATGTGCCCGGTCTCGTACTCAGATGAGCTCCATGCTCCACTTTTTGCTGCTCACAAACCAGTCAGTTAAGCTTCATGTGAATGCACGGAATTTCTGGTCTCGCTCCTTTTGCTTTGACATCTCTATTCGAGACGGCATACCCTGCTGTTTATATACTGTGACAAAAATAAAGTACTGTACCATGGGAAGATTTATTCGGGAAAGCACTAGACTACGAAAGCATTATCCCGATAAGCTGGTAGATGCTGTAGATGAACATCGCGACATCCAGAACGAGTGTTTCAAAAGATAAAATAGGGCGATAAAGTGCTACGCGTCACCTATCCAACTTCACTGGGCACCAAGATTTACTCGCACCTCAACAGCTTAGTTTTAAACCACGTATGAATTTTACTTATAGATAAAAAAAAAGACGTACATCTAGTCGTGTAAAGCGACAATGTGCCTTTGTACCATCCTATAACAAGCAAAGAGTTGCTTCAGAAAATGCTCGATGATTTTTCAGCGTTGTCACATAAAGTAGCTAACAACGCGTAAATGTAGCATAATACCCGTATTTCGAAAAACCTATTTAAAATATCCCGGTCTAAGCTAAACATCGTTAAAATTTGGATGTATGATAGCCTTCAACGGTTAATTTTGCTGACCGAATCACAAGGGCAACCTCCTGACGTTTTCTTCGTCGAAGATGAATACTAATAATATTTTGACTAGCGTCTTTTATTGTACAGAAATCAGAATTGGCATCCAGGACGTTTTCTTTCAATGTTTCGTTATGTCAAATATAATCAACAATTACAAACGAGTTTTGCGAGCGCGGAGTTCGTACGTAATTCTAGACGGAATTTTTTTTTGTCTTGGAAGACGTCAATTGCGGATCTCAAACATTGCAGACTTGCAAAATGACATGGGAGCCTGCCATTTAAAATAATGCCTAACGTCTTGGGCACCGAACGTAAAACAAAGCGTTTATTTAAGGCAATGTGAACGAATGAGGTGCGTCAACGTGTACACGCCTTAATTATGTTAAGAAGGCTCCCGCGTCAAGTTGCCTTATTTAGGGGCCCTACGTACCTATTGACAGTATCTAGATCTCGTTAATCCCTGCCCCTTTCACTCAAGCTTTTACCTTTTTTGTTTTATGAGCATTTACAATATGGTCTAATTACGAATATATGGACAAGCATGAGTGTAATGATGTTAACGCTAGGTAACCCATTAGTTTATTATGTATAATATATATATATATATACATACAATATAAATACAACGGCTAATTAGTATTAATTAGCCGTTTCTATTAATCCGTAACTTTCTAGTGGAGATTGCGACATAGCACGGCAATAGAAAGGTGTCAATCATAACATAGTAAAAATTAGTGTCAACATTCCTCAATGATCTTCGTTTACAGACTCATACAAACATATTACGTGTGCAAAAGTTGTGGCAATGTTCTTATGTGGAAATTTTCTTAGACGCCTTAGGGTTGGCGGAAAGTGAGTGGATGAAAAGGCCCAGTTATTTTTTACTAGCATAAGGTGCCTACTAAGATACTATGCGACAGAAACGACCGCTGATATCTTTTCAATTACATCCGTTAATCTTTATTTACATCCATATTACTTTTACATATTATTGTTTTTATTTACTTAAGTTTCAAGGCCATGAATCGGCCTGCTTATTTAGTACCTATAACAATGTGTTAACAGAACTGATTTGATTTTCAAGCTCGGAATAGTGATTTTTTGCTATTAAAAAGGAATACTGGGTTTTTTGCTAAAGTGTCTTAATATTTACAGAATGTATCCGTGCAAATATTCGGATTCTGACTTTCTTAAATAAATGGAAAAAGGCAATGCAACAAAAAATTGAGTAATCGTTGACAAATGCTTATGTATTCACGATGTACTTATGGTTTTTAACATCAGTAAATTATCCAACCAACAGCAACAAACAAGCCGTATAAAGCCCACTTGTTCACTACGGTAAAAGAGTAAAATAACAGTACCAATGTGTAAAGAACTACAATCAAGTACAGGGTGTTCAACAGTTTGACGATCCGATCAGAGCAGGATCAAGGTTTCTCGGTTGTCCAAGTCGTTTTTCACGCAACATTTTTTGTGAATATGCATGTATAACAATATTTCTTAAGGCAAAAAAAAAGAAGAAAAAAAATCAACAAGATAAATGCCTTCGTGGCTGTTAACATTTTGGCGAATTGATGGGATATTGAAAAATGTTGGCCGGTTTTCAAAAAAAACCCTCCTTTTTCTTTTAAAACAATTATACCAGTGAGAGGTATAAAAACTAGCCATTTTCTGGCTGTCATTCTTTCGAAAATGTTTTGCGTGGAGTTTCTCCAATTGAGCCTATCAATCTATCTGTATATAGATAACACAATACCACACTATAAGGGTGATTCGATAGAGAAAAAATGTGTTTATCTAATAACTACAAAACGTTCCCGGGAATTGATCCTTCTCCTACCAAAATCGACCCCTTAGCGTGAGTTAGTCTAAATGTTTATGGTCAATATAATTTCATTCTAAAAATAGCATTGTGAAATATAGAGCTGATTGAACGAATACTTTTTCCTCTAAAGGGAAAATTTGATTTAAAATTTTTCTCATCCTCCACGTTTAAAGCAACGTCGCTGCACCGTTTGGAAATATAAAGGCACGACCTATTCTCCACAATTTTGCGCACCTACATTATTTACTCCTCTAATACACGCTGCTTCTAAAGGGAAAAGTTGTTCTCTCACACATAGCGTCACCTTCATACACTGCAATTGCTGGATCCGACACTCACTGAATACTGACAAATGTAATAAGTGCAATGCACTGTCTTGTGTGCCTGGACTTTGTGCAACGCAAAAAATTTCGCTGCGTTTGAGTGCTTTTTTTTTGAGTACTTTGTCTTCTAATTTGCCGGAGCCGCTCCAGTCTATTCCGACAGATTGCTGTCGCGAATGCTGGCAGCGAGTCGTGATACCTGAAACGCTCAGCCGCTAACGTCTCAATGTCGAGGCGCCATTGATCGAAAGCCGCCGCCCTCAAAAGCTGGGCCGCGAAGAAAGTGTGATAAGTCGCACAGCGAACCTATCTTATGGCACGTCCCGAGCTTTTGGCCTACTAGACACTGTACGCTGCCAACAGCTATCTAGTATAATCTCGTTTTCCCGATATGAGCAGCTTCGTCAGCTACAAGGGAACCACCAGCATGTTAGTCATACCATAACATAGCGTTGAATTGTTCCAGTTTCCTCAAAACCTTCGATTACCGCTCCAACGTCGAAACATGGTCATGTCTCGAATCGGTTATATTACGAAATACGCATTAAAAAGTAGTGATAACACTGCCTTAAAAGTTGACGATGTAGAACAGTACAGTCGGCCCTGCCAAGCTGTCCTACAGATACGGAGCTTCCCACCTCACGAACTTTGCTGCTGAATGACTTTAGCAGCACTTCGAAGCCAATGTTCTCGGCCGTATCTACAAAAACGGCCCAGGTTAGTGAACGATCTATTTGCCGCGTTTTCTACTTCATCACATCTGTAGATTTAGATTGTTCGACGCACTGAAACCAACTGATGCAAATCATGTTGCTGCATACAAAGGAGCCTGCATATGCAAGTAGCTTTCGCTGGCGACCAGACGATAACAGATGCCGACATTATACGGACATCACAAACGATTCGAGACCTACTGGCCGATTAGTTTTGCCTCTAAATCATGCCCTAGAAAGACTTCCTACACGATGTACGCGTGATAACGTGCAACCGTTCATGCTTACCACAATCAAGCACTGACGTATCAAGATGTCTGACAGCTTTACTACAACAGTTCTACGACAAAGTATCCAACAGCTTACCAAAAACAAGCTATGCAATGTTAAGAAAAACTAAGCGAAACTAAGAAGAGCTAATCTTCTTCGCTTTATAGTACTTATTATGTGGGACAAGTGCTTCATAATCAAGCGCGAGGCCTCGAAAGTCGCTGACCGATCCATACGGCACGATGAATCTATTTGCAGAGTCTGAACAGTGTGGCACGCTGACTTTTACGAGCTGCTACTTATCATCACACGTAGCCCCTCACGATGCACAAGTTGACAACTAACACGCGCGTTATACGCCGAATACTTTTACTTCCTGTTAAACCAATTGATGAAGACAGGTATCCAAAAACTGTCAGTGTTACTGCTATATATATATATAATTATCTTTGCACTTCTTCTTACGTTAGAGATTCCAACAAACACTTTTTCAACATGCATATTATAATAGTGTCCAGTAATCGTAAGGTCCGAGATATTCTTACACCGGATATCTTACAATGAACAATTCTTGCACCGGTCATTCTCCAGAAAAGCCACTGTGTAACACGCGCCCAGCCAGATCTCGAGTGAGGCTGACTCGGCTTTTGAGAGTTTGGGACTCCCGCCAAATAATTGTGATATAAAAATGGCGTCCCTATCATCTTGATGGGGAAGCATTAAATTGGTCGTGCGCGACTGTTAAAATTACCACGGGCCGATTCAAATACGAAACTGTGCTATTGTCACAAGTTACTTATCAAACGCAATATTACTACAGGAAGCATTCTTTGCAGCTTTTTCTACTGAATAGCCCACACCGTTCGACAATTGCCCGCCCTACAAATTTCACCTATAAGTACCACTCCGGCAGTCAACAACGCACGATTCGACTATTTGGACACTCGTGTCTGTTCATTACGACCCACCGTTGGGAATTATTAGGTTTCCCTAACAATTTTTACCGCATTACCTTTATTTTTCAAAAAATCAGTGCGCCAATAATGCTTTCAATGTTTTTCACATACATGTATTTTACTTTACGGAGGTCTTTAACGATCGGATTCAATTGTACACAATGTATCTTGCATGAAAACTGTTTTACTATGTTATGGAAAACTATTAAGATTGTTCCCACCTTACAATAGCTTAAAAATTAGTTGTTATTCGACGTTATTTCTTTTATAGATATAGTCTGTAAAAGCTAAACATGATATGTTCAAATTAAGCACGAAGTAAAGCTCACACTTTAGACTTTCTAGTCTATAGATATACAACTAAAGGTTTAGGTCCGCCGTTTTGTCCGATCCGAGATGATCTTCCAGAGGGGACAGATTGGGCTGATTTTCGTAAACGCTACTGGGAAGTTCTGCGCGGACACTAGAGCTGACTAGCAAAACACTTTTCTCAAATTTGTTTGTTGGAGAAAAGTTTGTTTTTCCAAGGCGGCCACCAACACCTTCTACGCTCAAATATCAAACGTACAAATGTACATTTTCTAAGTAAATTGCATTGCAGTGCGTGCTGCAATTATACGTTTAAAATAAACTGTTGTGTCCATCAATATTATGATCTAATACCTGGCGGCTGTGCAACGTTACTTCACTGGCCCTTCAAGCAGCACATTTCCACTTAACACTTTTTGCACTGGTCAATGTTAACCATACGAAGTATGATGTCTCTACTTCTGTATAAGTGCGAAGAATGCGGCTTACATGACCGCTGAATATTACAGAATTTTTTACGTTTCAATATTTTAATAATAAACTATTCTTATTTTGGGTAATTTAAATAGGTTACACATCGTACTAATCTCAGGCATTTTATTCACTCAACGCAGAAATGCTTCATAATTAATAATAATTTAACACTTTTTCAGACGAAAGCGGGAATAATTGTCCGTAATTTGCCAGATATCGATGAAATACGAAGAATCTCTGCATAAATGATTTATATTCCTCGACTGCATGTATACTTTTTCATTGGTGAAAATAGTTAAAATGACAAAACGGGACATACGTAATATAGTATCGAAATTGCTGAAACGTTTCTTAACGAAAGATTAAGAATAACTGTAGGAGTGTGCGGAGCTTTAGATATACGTGTGCGGTTTATATAATCTGAAGTCAAGCCCAGTTATTTCTTTGAATAGCGATATCCATTCAGTAGGTTAGCGGATTAATTGTGATAAAAGAACGAGGTTGGCCGACATGGCTTAGTTATTAATATTACTGCAACTGAAACTGGGTTACAGAATAACTGAGCGGAGTGAGAAATTGACTGAGTAGATAAATGTGCTAACAGATAGATAAATGATAGGAGAATGTTTAGGACGCTTATAAACATGCCGAGAAACAATTTACGTTAGGAGTGTGAGGTAATACGGACCACGTATAAAAACAGGAACATGAGACAATTGCGGTATGGCAGCACGGCATACGGAACTTTCCAACAGAAGAACACGATGACTATCGCTAATAAATTAACTATTTAAGGAAATAGTATTGCTATAACGAGATAGCTGTAACAACTGAATTACTGAGAATTACGAATCGAATAAATGCCAGAGTTCGCAACTGAAGTATAGTGCATGTTAGGTTAGACATGAAGAATTAAATTTACTCATTTGGACTAGGCTGATAAAATCGCTGGAACAGTTTTATGAGTTGAGTGGAGCAAAGAAATGGCAACGGCATAATGGTGGGCTAGGTGTAATATCAATATATTGAATTAGTTAAGTCAACACAAAGATAGAGGCGCTGCTAAGCCTGCAGTTGACGCTCTAATCCAACATATTAAATGTAAATCTTGCGTAGCAAGTTCTGTCCAATCTAGAACTGATCCTCGAAGTGGTTTTCACTAATTTTTCTGAATCGCTAGGGTTTCATCTTTGAAAGGTTTGTACGCAAGATTCGCCAAATACTTCTCTCCTTAATAGGAATAGTTTATTTTTTCCAGTAGACTGTAATATTAATTCAGCTGGTCGTTAACTGACAGCAGCACCTTACTCCACGTTTAACAACAATGCACTAGCATCGCCGGCGCTTATATTTCATTAATGCGAAAACTGTGTTCCATGAAAAATCACACTCAACCTAGCGCGCTCAGCATACTTAGTGTAAACAACTGTGTTTAAGCAGTGCACCAAATAACACACACAACATAAAGTAAATAGTTAACATACGTCTATGTGACTATTGTGGACTTTGCTGCTACCGAAAATGAGGTGATACATAGTAATGGACGCTATTGACAGGCTCCTAGATGTAAGAGCCGAAATGAGCTGGCTTTTTGTTCTCCTAGCCGAATTGTGTATTTTTTTTCTGTACACTGAAGTTGCGGTGGAGGCGGTTCTTCTATGCGATCAATTGAAAGCAACCGCTTATCAACATCATAAAAACAGCCAGAAGAACTGTCATGTTACCATATTGTGGAAATGTATACAATAGTTTAGCTTGCTGGCCTAACCTCTTCTAGTCTAAGAATAGTTAATATTAAATTGGATGTAACATGTCTCAAATATTGCAGGATGCTAATGAAATGACTGCAAGGGGTTGACAGGATTACAAGAACATTACAATGGGAGAACGTGGTATGTGCAGCGAGATAAATGTTTTTTTTACAGATTTACTGAAGCAAGGGAATAGAACAGCGAATGCGGTCAATACTGCCTCTAAGTCACGGGAGGACCAGAACCGGATCGTGTGGGTCTGTCGTTAAAGAAAAGTATGTAATAGGCAAGGCGTAACGCGACAATATCGTGTCTCAATTAAAGTTTCATCTTTCCTAACTTGATTTAAATGAATATATAAGAATTAACACTCATTTTCAAAATGGACACAACATGGCACTAATTTGCGTTTTGACTTAACGATAACGACGTAAAAATGGTATACCATATAGCACAACACCACCCAGAAATACACTATCGCTAAGGTCGAAATAATTAGGGCCATCTTTTTATTACCCAAAACATTTTGCAGATTATTTTACTGCTATCCTGTCCGTATTCCTCGCTACCATTTCGTGACTTAAAGCATCAATCCAATCAATCATAGATCACACAGACCATTTTTCTTATTGAAGAATCCATCGGCTTCCCCAGAACTACGAAATAAATGCGCACATGGGCCGCGATCGCGGCAAGGTTGACCGCTTCTCATCCGATACTGGACCAAAACCGGTTAATCCTTAACCGCTTTTTAAGCAGTACCATATTTCAAAATTCCCGCGTCTAATGACAAAAATAATAAGAATAAGCAGTTTCCTAGCTTGTACACTTTTGCGGAGATACGCTAAACAACCATTATTATAACTAATACATTCTCCAAGGGTCGTATCAGCTTGTACTATATACAGTTTTAGTTTATCTAGTAATTATTCAATCTTGTAACCATGCTACAATAAGTCTCCATAAATAACCTTATTGGTTTTCTAGTCCATTACCCACATGCTACATAGAAATTATTATAGGTTTAGCTTTAGAATTTTCAAATTCAGTACTTGCCCATTACCGGGTGAGAAGCGGCCCATACTTTCATAAAAGTCTACGTCTGAATTAGTGTCGATATGTCGAACTCTGCACTACAAAAAATTTCAACAGCACCGAACTACCATTGTTTTTAAATCAAAACAGTTCTAGAGATGAACGCTAAAGCCCAAACCTGACCGGTTTTGGGATGAATGGGGGTCTTAAATCTATATCGCTCGATAGATCATTTAATTTTATGTATGAAAGACTTTCACACTTTATTCTGAAGTTGATTCTTATGAACAATCTTGAGGCCTTTTTTTATTTTTGTCCGTTGTTTAACTTTGTTTCTCTCAAACTGTATTCACCATAAACATCCATTGCGGCCTACTCTTTTTTCCTTTTTTTCTTCCTTGCTGGACTAAAAATTCAAGAGCATTGCATTTCGGAGTGTAATTTGACAACAAAAAGATTGCTACATGAATTGGTTTTTGTTTCAGATAAAGATGGGAGGAACTATTAGCGCAATTTTAGTGGAAGTTCTGCGCATCAACGTGATGCCTTAATGGCCAAATATTAGCTAATGTAAGCAACATTTTTGGGCGGCAGATACCACAAATATGTACATTTTTTGCTGAAAATAAAGGGATAAATCAACGAAAAAGTCTTTCCTTTTTCATAAATAGCAAAAGCGCTTGCTGAGATGTCGAATACGATATAACACAAAACAATCTGCAGGAGAACCACCCAACACACTTTACGGTAGCCAAAATTTTCTTATGCTTTTCTCGTAATTCCTACCGTTTTCGAGATAAAAAAAAAGATAAAAAACTTATTCAAGTAAGTAAATAATCACCTGTTAGGTGTGTTTCCTTAGCTATTATATCATATTTCAAACAGTAAGTCGCTGTCGCCCTGCGTGCCCGTTCCTTATGATCTAACTAGTTCGATTAAAATATTGCTAATTAAAAAATAATCTTATCATACGGGTAATTATGCCAAACCGAAAGATCTGATATAAACGATTTTTTCTTGTAGAGTTAACTGAATCTGCAATATGACGAATAGTTTTTTTTAATGATTCCTTTCCCCTTCACTGCTGCCACTGTTCGTTTATTTCTATGCTCTAGTCAACAGTGCTTTCTTTTCTGTAAGCCGATCGTAATACTATTATGTTGTGTATGTCAATTTTATCCCGAACGAAGGTCCAGGTCTCCACAAGAGCGTAAAACTTGAGAGAGCAAAAGGTTTTCATGGGTGCAAAACCCACAATACCAGTCCTGTCTAAATTAAACTAGCCAGGTAAGTTATTACATCTAAAAACATCTTCTAGACCTCGCGCCGACAGATTATTACTTTTCGATCTATAGCAAATCTATTTCGCAGTAGGACGTTTGACAACAAGTAGAGTCTTTCAACACCGCGTGAATTCTGACGAGATGAAATAAACAAATTGGTCGATCGACTGAGAACGTTGTAGGGAGTGACACCGAAAACGAGTTGCTGAAATTAAATAAAATGCTGTCTCTGGTAGATAAAACCCCGCTCTTATCAGCTATGGTTTACAAGTGCTAGCCACCTACAGCTTACTCTCACTAATCTGTTTTTACACGACCATATTCGGACGGCCGTGCCTTTTAGTCTGCTTTTGCACTGATTTACTCTTTATTAGGTTATTATTGAGGTCTTATTGATGTTGTTTCCCTGGTTTAATTTCAAATAGCTCAGAAAAATTACATGTAGCCCCGATGTAGAACAAATGTTACCTATCCCTGTTGAACCATATTTATGATTGTGGCCCTTTATATCCCCAGACATCTCAAATATAGCAACGATATGGTACTAACAGGCCATATCTGTGAGCTCACATAATTTTTTTACTGACCAATATGAGGTCTATCGAAAAAAAAAGGGCGTACCTGCCCTGGTTATTAACAAAAAAATCACCGGCTAAAGTAAAGGATGCAAAACAGGCACCCGAGTTTGTGTAGTACTTTTTACCGGCATTTGTAATTCTTGCTGACACAACAGGTTCCGAAGCTTCTACTTCTACAAAGAAGCAGTGTCAAGAAGTAGATCGTACCGATCTACTTCTTGACAATTCTTAGGTAAAGCTCGTGGGCTTGAAGATCCTAACAAGACGTTTAATATTTTGTGAAACATGGGTTTGAGGAACAATACGGTTTGCAATAGGGCAGTCTACGGTTATGTAATTATTTATTACGAGTTATGGTTAATAACAGAATAGCGTTTCGCTAAATATATTTAATTCTCTCACGTCTTCGACAAGCCAAGTTATTACTACGAAAATTAAAAATGACTAAGCGTACATGATAAAGCAGTATAGCGGGTAGAGGCCTATCTTCTAAAATAGCTTTCTGTATCAGGCTAAACTCGACATTAAAAAATTCAGTGTCCTTTTTATTAGTGACCGCCAGAGTCCACGCTGTTCAAAATGTTCACTTTATACTTCTGGAAAGTTGTCTTTGATTATCTTATATATATTAGTTTTCGAAAACTTGCACAGACTTATAGTGCACGAAACTTAGAGAGATTAATTACACAAAATAAACCGTACCACTATGACAATGTGTGGGACAAATGTTTAGTACTAATTCAGCTAAATTAATGATTACCTTCAATGGAAAGCCATGTGCTTGCAAATCCCACCCATATATTACGTCGAAACGCGATTTAAGAAAATCAAACTTTTTACAGGGCTAGCTTTTTGTTTCCAATTGTATGCATGATTATTAATATTATTATTAATAAGTTTCCTACCATTTAGACTTATTCGTTGTGTTACTGCAGAAGTCTGGTATGCAGGAGTCTAGAGTATCGAAATGCAATTTTGACACCATCCTGATATTTAAATACTTCTGCTCGCAAGCAGTTCAACGCCTTGAAGTAAAAGTTTACCTACATGATCAATGCCTAACGAGTGTGACGTATGTCAGAGAGTCCCCAACAGTAAATCCTGCATTTTTGTCTTGCGGTGTGAAGTTCAGCGTTGTTGTGCAATAGGAAAGATATCTCTTTGTATTAATCTCGGCTGTTGAATTTAAGCTTCTTCATTTTCACTTCTAATTGTTTAAGTGCTCTTCAGCGGTATTGACGAACTATGCCTCATAAAGCCGTAGTCGATAACACCTGCATTAGACCATCAAATGGGGAACATAAGCTTTTGCTGATGTTCTACTGGTTCAGTTGTGTAAACATAACCGTTTGAGGCTATGGAATGCATCTTTTATTGCGATTCTGAATTAAATCCAAACATAAAAGACTGTTGTAATGCGTTTTCTCGTCAAATCGTGCAATACTAATTTGCCCAATTTTCCTGCCTCATTAGTTTAACGGAAATGAACTAGTATTTTTACATACACCAAACCTGAATGTTAACACCCGTGCTCTTCGAGATGGGTTGTTTTGCATTACAGCTCATAATTCTGTCTTATTTTACCTTTGCAGGGATTTTCAGTGAGACTATTATCAAGTTTAAATTTCCTTTCTATAATTCTTTGAACAATTCTCGGCGTTTCCACTACAAAAATATCCCACCGTATACAAGGTTTACATGACTAATCATCTCCACCGCCGTATTGTGAGTGAAGGGTCTTACATTTCACTTAGTACAAGTAAAGCTTGAACGTAAAAAAAAAAGCTGCGAAAGGCTTCATCGTTATAAAGTAACGTGTTTTGCGATGCGAAGCTAATATTTGCCACACCTAATACTAAACAATCTAATCCCATTGTTTTCTTTCGCTTAAATAACTTCTTACTTCTTCTCAGTGACTTAGTCACTTTCAGAATGTTGTCTTATAAATTTACAAACTATACATTCTGTAATTTTATGGCGATCTCGAATGATGCTACATTGGTAGGTCTTGTTTGGAGTCTAGACACTTAAAAAATACTAACGGGCCCAATTTCTGCCTAAAGTTTAAGGTCTCCCTAAAATAGCTCTAAAACCGAAAATAGCATAATATTAAGCATAGTCGGACGACTGAAAATAAATATTTTCCTTTTAAAAATGTCAGCTGACTTCTACGTCATGGCACCGTAAATTACAACTTAGTCCTTGTCCATTCTTAATAAATTTTCATATCCCTTTTTTTCATCCCATAGATACAGGATGAAGTCGTTTGCGCACTGCTAACCATAGATCATAGACGTCTACAAGATCAGATACGGTGCTTTTGGTATCAGGTCCGTTGTTTTTATGTATACTCGAGTCGCACTTAAAGCAAATGTTTACAATCCGAACGTAGTCGAGCTAGTTGCTGATTGAGTAGGGTTTCCTAGCATGATATTCGCCGGCGCATTATTTCGCAGAGATGGGGCACGGAAAAGTTCAAGGAACCTCAATTTAGCAAGGCCAGAGGCAGTATAAAATAGGTCTCTGTCACCCTTGGTCAATAACTCCCTCTTGGAGTCATTCCCTATAGTCAGTATGAGACTTCAGCGATTATTCCCATAAAGAAACCAACTATAGTAATTCCGTGACTTGGAAATGTACAAATGTTTTCCCTTACCGTAATAAAACAAATCCGTAACAGAAAAGTGTCAATCGTAATATATGTTTTAAACGCAGTTTTAAATCGGCATTGCAGAACTTAAAAGAAGAGAAACATAATAGAAGCAGTTTTAAAGAACTATCCCAGTTTTTGAGTAAATATTTGTAATATACTCTAATATTAAAACACAGTGAGAAGAACTCTTTCTGTGTGGTTATCTAAAGAACATGCGATACATATTCAAGAGAAAACTTTAGGCAAAATGCCATATGAATCGCCAAAAATGAAGACTTTGTGGATAAATTTGCATCTTAAAGTGATTTATAAATAAGTTAAATGTCGTCTATAAAGCACCTGCATGTTAACCCACTATAACATATGCACCCGTACATGCACTGGTAATTTTGTTTTAAATTAAAAAATTGATGTACTTGCAGGCTCTCTATGAAGTTAATTATGGAAATTTTACCACACAATGTACTGGTCAATTCCGTCGTTAGGGATCACAATGAAAACAACTTTTTTGAAACCTAGTTGTGCACATTACTCAGCATCCCCAGTGGTCCTTACACTTGCGTTGAGAGCTGTGAGTCGCTGAAAGCTATATTTACGGAGTACGGAAGAAAGGTCACATAATATGAATGTTATTTAAAGTGGAGTTTCATATAGCCTTTAAAAAAATGACCGATGGAAAAGAGTCTTGGTGAAATTATGTGTTACTGTATAAACAAAAACACCTCGCGTCAATAATGCATTCCTGGTGGCCTAAGACTGTTGGACGGTATGCGCAATTCCCGGGTGAGTGGTGCTGCACATGGATCTTTTACATGGAGTCACCGTGGCCTTTTTATTTTCGTTGGCAATTTTTGCCGACTAGATTGTAATTGATTCGCTCCTCTTTTAAAGCTGTCTAGCTTTAACAGCGTAGCGATGAACACAAGTTTCATCTAATAGCCCAGAGTCAGGGCACAATACTAAGCTATTTTAGATGTTTCCTTTGTAATTCCCAATGGTTATATTACTCCGAGATCTGTTTTCATTCCTTTTAAGCAAACGCAACAACTCCGAACCAAATGTGCATATTCACTTACTAGGATATTAGGTCATTGTTGTGTTGAAATGCCATTAGTACTTGGTTATTTGCCAACATATGTAAACGGCTCTTCGCTATTTTTTCGTAACACAGGCTTATTCATGTTCGATTATATTGTAATTAAAAAATCTTGCCCTGTTTTGAATGACATAAAAAGTAATCTGAAGTTGAGTTTAGTTACACTTTATAGCCTATGGACGCTGAACATATTAAATGCAAGTAATGATGATCTGGCAAGTTCTAGATGCAGTGAATTACCTTTTGCGAAAAGAGCCTGTTGCTCACAGGAACAACTAACGGCGCCAAAGATTTTATCTTCTGAAGCTACATATAATCAAGTTATGTAATGGTGTTTTTAAAAATTCATCCGCCGTTCTTCCAAACTGGAAGGAGAGCTTTTATCGAAAACACTGCAACACGAAAATGCCCGAAATTTTGCTGAATATAACCATTATGTATACGCGGTTTTTATAACCTATTGACATCAAACGTTTCTTTGAACGTAATACTGTATTCTTTTCCCTCATATTTTTGGCTATTCTCCTGTGAGTCATAGTTAAGACGGCGTGATCTGTTGGCGGTCTTTTCTTTTCGGCGTATCTTGTAAGATCTCATGCAATCCATAAATGAGGCTCCTTCAAGGTCCTACATATCCAACTCCAAATTGTAAATATCATGGGAGTTTTATAGGGTACATATGTATATGTTGCAGCATATCCACTATCATACAGATCTTAATATGCTTGATGAAGTGTATTTGCATTTGAATGCAATGTACCAGAAATCGGTTTCCTTCTACTTATTAGGTGTTGCATAGATGTTGCTAGGTGCATCCAGAATTATTGGTGGCCATTATGGCCACGGAACTTACCAACAAATGCAAAAATTGCCCAATGAAAATGTCCGATTGACCGCGTTTCATATACGGAGCACTTTTGTATCCAAAGCAACTTGTTGTTAGAGAAGTACTGTGAGCACTTCGAAATCGCTAAACGGTTTTTTACACTGAACTTCAACGTATGAGAACTATCGATCTTCTATTCCTTTTGTTCTCAGTCGCTGTGCCAATCCAGCATCATTTAACTACAACAACTACAACACCCAGTCAAAACCAGACCTATTCGTACACTCATTCGGTAAGCTCTCACAGCGCATGGATGACGGCCACGTCAGTGGAACTCTGACAGACAACAATATTTTACACAAACAGACAGATGCTGTTGTTGCTCTGCATTTACTACTAAGTTTTCTTCTTACTGTCGCAGCTGCGGCTTGAGACGTTGCTGTTGTTTTTGTAATGTAGATATAGACACTGTTGGTAAGCTGCTGCTGCTACTAACAGCCTACTGATGGCTATTCCCGCTAAAGCTTAGTGTTCACATACACGACACATAACCGCAACACTATGATCATAGGCAGCGAAGAGCAGGTACTAGACTAACACTGAACTAGGTTATCGTATCTGGCGATGTCAGCTGACGGTATTGGTTGACCGGCCGGCTAGACTCCCAGCAGACGATCTGAGCGATTCGTTTTTGTTGTTATTTTGCTAAACCTATTACAAATATAAAAGCGGCAGTATTAAGACAAGATAAACATGCAATAGCGATTCCTTTCTCGTTTCTGCGCGGAAAGCTTGCCGCCTTCTTTATAAGGGTATGACATATTAGTAATAATGAAATGGTTGTGAGCCAATCAGATTGGTGCTTCCTGCGTTACCCTTCGAACTCACCTGTACCGACGATCCGTATGCACCTTAAATTGCTTTAATCGTATCATCACCGCTGTTAGTCTTGTTATCTACTGCCTATATCGAAGTGACACAAAATGATGAGAATGTTAATCTTTTAGTCAGAATGTTTATTCACTAAATCATGCAATTCAATATTACGTGTGTGTGAAGGTAACATAAAAAAATAAATTATAATGAAATCTCTATCTAAATGAAAGAAATATTGTAAGAAGAAGAAGAAAATCCTATTTTGTGCAACTTTTTCAGAAAAAAAACTATGTTAAAAGCTTACGCTACGCATTGTTCAGAGAAAAACTCAGTTAGACACATGTTCGTTCACAATAAATTTAAAGTACTATTTAACGTACAATAAATAACATAATTTATTCAAAACAAATTATTATTTCAAGTCCAGGTTATCAGCAAAATACAGACTTTTATCATCTGTGAGAATATTCACTGCTTCTCAAAAACTGCAACTTACAAACGCATAGCTACGGAACGCGGTTTGCTGAATAAAACATGAATAAATTAATTTTTGTCGGTCTCAGCAACAAATGTGGCTTTTTCGACGTGAAAGCTTAAATTTCGTTATAGGAATATGTATTGTATTTAGATTCGTCTAATCGTGAGCCTCCAAGCTGGGCCAAGCACAACACCCTAGATGAATTTGCACGTGAAAAACCACCGATAAACAGTCTACTCCAACCACTGCAACACGCACCTCTAATAAGCAACGAAGACACATTCCTAAAAGGACAAAAATAAATCGATGGTCAAACAGACACACAGGCAGCTATTAAATATAATGAGTACACTAGAGTTAACTTGACTGGCCAGCTCGAGGTGATGTATTTTCGTCTGATTTGTAAACCCATGCGCCTTTGTGATAGTACAGTAGTAACGTATTTGTTTAATAACATAAGTATATTGGCTGGTCCAGATTCGAAAGCGGGCGTTAAGCCACTTTGTTTCATGCTTTAAACTAGCTGTTTGAAGCAATGCCAGGTGTAAAATTGAAAACTGTGTACATTTTTCTTTTTTTTTTTGCATAGAATTTTTGTCTCGGTTTTCACAATTGGTAGTGCGGCCCTTAGACTATATTGCTAGCTGTCGCTATTATGTAGCCAAACGGCTGTATTTGATCAAACTACCTATATACACTTAAATATAAAGAAAATCCAACGCTTCATCAGGACGACAAATTCTGCAAAAAAGTTTCTATGAAAATCTAGGCCCCCATAACTTGAAATATTTTAATAGTGCTGCGAATCATCTTTCTCGAAATAACAATGATGATAGCTTCAGCCAAAGAAGCAAACATCAAGTATTTACTTCCAATTATATGTATAGACTAAAACACTATTTGATTATTGCTATAATATTAATTAATTGCACACTGTTTAGCAACGAAAATTGCGCCACTGAACCGCAGAGAACATTGAGATGATGTCGATATTGTCATCATAATGCCATTATTAAACGGTATAATGGCGGTTTAAGTATAGAAATTGAGGGTCATTTAGATTGAGCTCACATGGCATAAAGTAATACCGTATCAACCACTTTGTGAGAAAAAAGACACCATTTGGTCAGTACAATAGCAACAATGTAAGTCTTAGCAAATTCAGGTAGCCAGAAAAATGGGGTACCTGATATACGGTTAACCTGAGGAGATAATTCTTGATAGAAAAATTTTGTTTACTCGATTTGATTGGCGCACTTATGTACATATATGTAGGATACGCGTCTGGTACTATATGTATATGGGGATAATTATTTATTTAATTAAGTGTATTTATCTCGAAAGCGGTCAGAGTTATAGGTAGAAACTATAGAAAATAAATAGTCGATTATCGCAAGGTACGCATAATTAAGTAATCTGACATACTTTCATACGTTTTGCTTAAAGGTAATGGTCTTGTATTAAATTGGGGAAGCTTATTTTAAAGAGCTAATATTTAACCATGGTCATATTGAGGTGAATTTACGTTCCCATTTTCGCTATGGATGCATTTGATAAGTCTTAATTTAATTGACGATCCTAACAAAATCTGCTTATTTTTAAGCTACATGTCTAACAGATACATTGAAACAGTCAGATAAAATACCAAGGCGAATGTGTCAGTGAACAGTATGCTGCTTTCAGTTAAATTAAAATTAGCAATGACGCAACGGGTAATGGAGAGCATTCGTTCTTCAGCATTTTCAAACCTTAACTATGGTCTAAAATTAATGGCTATTATAGTAGTCTTGTGTTGTACAGTTTTAGGCTTATCAAAAAGTAATGTTTTTACTAACAAACATTTTTACTATAGATCAAATGCTGAAGCATATTATAATGAACATTTAAAGCAACTATGCTGAAATCTCTAAAAACGAGATAATATAAATAATTCTCAAAGTTTGATTGTCTTAGAAATGTCTGATAATTTGGAAGGTTTCAACTTACCGATTTAAACAGATAAAATTACTGTACTCCGTTGTTAGAAAAGATGAGACATCTAGATATTCATGATGCCACGATAAAGTGGTTTCGTTTATATTCAGTTAATCGCTCTTTTTGCCTTTTGTTCGACAACAATGCTGGTTGGAATCCCGCCAATGACATAAACTACACGACAAGTGTGACTAGATGAAGAAACAAGCAGTAACAAAAGCCAACATTACTAAGCAGCCTCTAGCGTTGCTCAGAAAAGCCGCATTTTCCATTACTGTATGCTACGTTTGTATTAAAAAAAATATATAAAATATACTGATTATTTAAAAATGTATTGTTCGGCTATGGAAAATTTGATCTTTCTTGCTCTAAATATCTTCATAACGTGCATACGATTTTTTTAATACTCGTCTGTGTGTGACATTATAACTGAAGTTTGTAAAGCACGTTAGTCAGTTTTTGAAAAATATAGTCGTGGACAAGACTGCCGTACACTATAGTGCCTATAGCTAAAAGTAAGCGCGTTGACAGCATTTGAGTTAGGAAGCGGCATGATCCGATAAAATTTAAGTTGGATCAGCTGTCTGAGGATGCTACTTGATAAGGCAGTGTCTCTCGAGGGCCCCTAGCCATTAAAAGATTAGGAGACTCTAATACGTAGTTGTTGTTAAGGATATATATATTACAGTACCGGTCCTAATGATTGTATTTTAGGAATAATTAACATATTAATAAAAAAAAACAGGAGCTTTTACTTAAACTTGCGCATGCTTGTATTCCGTTTTGCTTAGTTATCTACTTTCATAATGAGAATTTTTTTGTTTAGTTATTAAGATATTCATGATGGATCACGGCTACTGGATTACATGGGCTTGCATTTGCGGCCTAGGATGCGTTGGTAGCAAAATTCGATTACAAAAGCTTCTCAACTGGATTAAGATAACTTCGACATTCGTTCCCTTACTGACACTTGATGCTTTTTTCCAACGATGTGTCTAATCGGCCTCGTGTTTGCCTAATTTTATCAAAGAAACGTAACGGGTAATCATGTCAAATGAAGATTTAATATCAGAAACGCCGGTCAACTTTCCCTTAGAAAAATCGCAGATGTGATTTTAATATCAAAGAAGATCCTCAACCTTTGGATTCATCATTTACTTTTATCTACGATTTTATCAATTGAATGGTAAAGAAAATTTACCCGCAGTTTGGCAAATATTTTCTAGGACTGGGTAAAGATGGTTTTCTGAGAGTGGAATGACCTGGGTGTTTAATACACATCTCTGTGTGTTGCCATGGTAATCACAAATATGCTGTCATCGTTGAGTTTTAGTGTCGAGAAATGGTTATGGAATATTGCCTTTTTATAGTTCTTACTAACTTTCGTGGTAGTTTAATGGGTAGAAAATCTGCATGCTAATATTTGGGATACATTGTGTTCAGGGTTCGAAACCCGGCACAGACAGTTTTTTTTCGTACTAGGAGCCAGCTGTCTGATGGAATGCCTGATGGTGATACCGGACGTAAAATTTAAAACGTTCTGTTCAGTACCTATAATTGTAAAACCTAGACCCACAGACCGAATAGTCAACAATCAATGGCGAGAATCATTGCATATATTAGTATGCATCAAAGCTGATACTCGCAGTATAAACCTGTTTTTCAAAAATTTCCGCAGGAAACTGAAATGGGCTTAGTTATGCCGTAGGCCCCTTTTTGGATGACCGTCGTAGTAACCACAGTTCATATACGAAGTTATTTAATATACAAAAATAATAATCTAATTTATAAAAAAAATTTTAATGGTTAATAATTGGTGTACTAAAACAAGTAGAAGGATTGGCACAAATCTGTATCACCGCTTTTTGTGGTCACGGCGTTCTAATTCTCATCAAATACCTGACGATAATAGTAGAACAACATAAAAAGACTGCGTCACTACAAAGTCAAGATCGCGCATCTCACATCTTAGTATTACTCAAGAGACTCCAGAATCAGAGGCTATAAGGTCCTACAGGCCAAAAGTCGGTTGATGAAAATATTTGTGATAAAGCAGGTATTTTATAAAGTAGTACCTACTTTACGGCGTTTTCGTAAGCTATGCTTTTTAGTACGTATGGGCTAAGGCATTTATTCATGACTGGAACACACGGAGTTTCTATTTCAAGAGTTCACAATGGGAAGCCGAGTGCGGGGTTCACCTAACGCTTTTTCAGGATCTCTGAAAAGCTATCCACTGAACTACAATTTTTCTGTGTAATTCCCCGAGAATACCGCTTCTTGTATTAGTCCGGATTGCTCTAGGCAGGAGAGTTATCGGAAATCTATTCTTCCACATCCGTTTGGGCTTCTTTTTTGACAATATCTTTTGCAGCTCTTCTTTCTTATAATATTCGAGAAGAATGGAGTTCGTGATCCATTTTGTTTCCGTTCTGATCATAGATTCGACTACGCCTTTGACCGGCGCCCACAGTGGCCTTTCTTCTGCCAGCTTCAATTTTGTATTTGGTCGGCTCAGCATTTGAAATCCTTGTGTCCCACCCCGTGTTTCCCCTGAACCACAAGAACGCATATATCCACATGGGCCTTGCTTATTGTAAGCATATACCTTTGAAATTGGTTGTGACCAATAATTGCATGAGGTATTATGCCAGCTTTTTGTATGATCTAAATTATTAAGTATTTAGATATGAGTTCAAAAAGAGAGCAAACATGGGGCCATCTTTTGGCTCTTCCCGTGTCTACTGTTCCTGGCATTTCTAGAAAATAACGGTCTGTACCGTCGTGTTACCTTCGATAACAGAGTACCAGATTGCAGTTTGCGTTCTGTTTCTTGTTAACTAAATTCCGTAAGTTTATGTATTAAAACTGTCATACATAGTCGACCGAATCTCTGAGACATGGTCCTAGTTGTACTACGGTTATCTCTGCCGCCTTATTTCTAGGCGTATTGAGCTTTTACGTCTGGTACTTGCGTTAGACAATACCGGAAGGCTCTCTCAGCCGTCAATACGACATATGTCGTTACTTGGTTTCTTACGTAAACCAATTCTCGTGTACTAAGTTTTTTTAGACATATGATCACTGCACCATCCTGAACGCTGCCGATGTGCACCTGGGTGTACCGATAAAAGCTCAAATTGGTTTTAACAAAGATATAAGTAACCGAATCTAAAAAGATCTTACTTAATAAACAGCATTTTTAGCCATATTTTGTATCTTTATTTATGTCCGTTTTTGCAAATCAGTTGTTTTATTAGAGCATTTGCATTATTTTCCACTGCGGGCCTGTAATCTAAACAAAAAGTCTAACAAATATAAATGAAGCCTTAAAGAAGCTTCGCTGGCGTTATGAACTTAAATTGAGACTGTCTAGCATCCATAGCCTCACTCGCGCGGCTGCAAAACGTACGTGCGCTTTAGCAGATTTTATGCGACGCACGAAAACGGTGCCACAGTTAGTCTTATCGGCCGTGCTTTAATAATAGAGATCACTGATTTCTGATCGTATTATGCTTGTTACGTCCCTACCACTTTTTGGCATAAGGATTATTTACATTGTGAACTATAGTATGAGCTGCTTGTGTGAATGTTTGTCAAAAGCATAGTAACTAGTTTGTAAGCTGCAACAAATATTTACGAAAACAGGTATTATAACATAATTTATCGGCATTATAGTAAGCATTTCTACAAACCTATTAGTTTGATCGTTTTATTTATGGAGACGGTAATCGAAAATACTATCTTCTATTGTTCGACTATAGTATCGTATGGTGCGGTTTTTTGTCGATGTTGTCTTAGTTATCAAGCGTGCGAAATCCATAGCTTAAGAATGAGCGAGTGTTTACTCGAGTTTAGTGCGACAACGTTACGAGCTATGTCTACAGTAAACAATCTTCCACTTAAAAATCAGTTAAATTAGGTACTAGGCTAGAGTTAAAAACTGTGATGACATCTTTTTGTAATTATTTTTGTTGTCTTCAGATACGTATTTACAGAAAAAATGTGATCACCTAAGTGATCAAGTATTGCTTTTATTTAGGTTATTGCCTAAGAAAATCAGTCTTCCTGCGGAGCAACATCGTATCCTCGTTGCCTATTTGCCACCTTAACTTTCTCAAAGTTTGAAGGGCGTGATTACCCATGGCATAGTGCTTGATTTGTAAGTGATGAATAATTGTGAAGGCCACGTGTTTAGAGTAGGATCATACCTTGAGATTTCTAGCCCGCATTTCTTGGTTTTCACGCTATATGCAAAAATGCAGATCGCAGATATTGAAAAAAGAAACTGTGCTACTTAATGCTGTTATTTTTTTGCACGGAATTATCATTTGTATATCATCTGTTGTCAATGACGTTTTTTGGCCGCTTTGGCACTTGTAATGAATGGTACTGTACTAAACACAATTTTAATCGAGCTTGTCCTCAAACACTGGGTATTATATCTGGTTATCAGTTCTGTAGCATGGAACATATTCAGTATGGGATATGAAAATTCTTATTCCTGTATAGCTATATAAGCTAGTGATTACAGGATCAGGAATGATTCGTACAAACACCATAAGTCGCAAAAGCCCGAGAATCCGAAGGACATTAAGAAGTTGTAAGTCGCTAGTTTATTCTTACCTATATAGCACAACAAATTCAGACAAAAATAAAACACTAAAGTGTATAAATAATAGGTATATGAAGCTCAAAAACCGGTCCCTAGCAAGAGTGGTGAGCCGGCATGTATTCAAAAAAACTTTTTTCTTTGTACGCTTTACCACGTTTAACCGGTCCTTGTTTCTCTGAATTTATGAGCAATTTTTCTTGAATAAAAACAAAATGTACACTTTCCCTCAAGGAGGGAACAGTCCGCTAGTTTTATTTTTTGTTTTAACTTGTCGGCCCGTCATCACCTTGACACTACTCTCCTATATCATCATTATCATGACACCTCCCATGTGATTTTTGTGCAGACTGTTTATATACTTACTGTAGCTGTTGCTGCTGTAGCATGTCGTACAAAAAATGCGCGGGAAATCTAGGTTTCAGACTTTTACCCGCCCGTACTACCTCAAGATCATTATTTTATTATTAAACAAAAAGCATTCACTTGTCTGCAGTCAGATATCATCCCTCATCCACCCCTTGTCAGGGCCGCTGACTTACAAATATCACCGCCCATCGATACAGCACTGCGAGACCTTCTAAAAGCTTCTTGTATTACATTTGTAGACGTTTTCTTGTTCTAGTAGTTGGTGGTAATAAGGTTTTTGTTAGTTATGCATTATTTGTCATCATTCTCCTGGTGTTCCTCGTACTCGGCATTCATTTTTGTTTGTATATTTTTATAATATATGTACATAGTGTTTTTTAATCGCCTTTGTGATTAGTGCGACCAGGCTAGATTGGTGTCAATTCTTTTGACAACCGCTCCTTTTGCAGCCGCGATAAGCCGGCTGTCGTCGATTATAATGAACCGTCAAGAACAAAGGAGACATAGGCCCCCGATGTTGTTGCTATTATCGTTGCTGTGTGGTTGTTCGGCAAACGCTCCCTTAAAATCTCGTAACTACGTCAGACTGCCAGAGCGGAACGAATCATAATTGATCGAACCAGCAGCAACAAAGTTTTGTGATTATTAATTCTCCCTAAGCCATGGCAAACGCTCTTTTTTTATATCTTGTCGCATTGGATGCCCTCCCATCAACTCCTTTACCTATTTACAATGCGAATGTGCTCGATGAGCGAATAGAGGTAAGAGGTGAAAGACGTACAACCAGGTAAAAATCATATTGATTTATAACAATCCTTGATAGACTGCACCGCTCAGTCCTAAATATCCGATTTAATCCTCATCATTTAAGTCATTCACGTTTTTGAATGTTATGCAATTTTTGAATGTTATTGAAAACATCAGATTATTCCTTAGCTTTACATTTCACCAAATCCTGCGCAGATTATCAACGTGATCACCCATTAACCACCAAATCCACGAAAAGCACATACCTGACGGCTTATACCACCGTAACCGTAATCAATTTTAACTAATTTCATTAGGTAATTTAGATACTTGCACAGATTCGTAGTAACTTATTCTGAGTTAAGAGCTGCAGCCATAACAAGCAAGCTCTACCATATGGTATTCGTAATTATAGTCTACCGTAGGCTATTTAATATTAATAGTAAGCATGTGTCGTTAGTCCTTTTATTTCGTCTATTGAGTTATGCAAAGAGAATTTTCCGTCTAACGGCGATCGCGTGTTTTACTGCATAAATAAAAGGCTGCTAACTCAAGTGAGGTAACTGCTCACCACGATATTACATATCCATATCATGAGATAAACTATGATGACGAATGTTATGCAATAAAGCATGCTTTCATTTTCGCTAAAGCTTTGTATGTGTAACATACTTGTGAGCAGTTACCTCGCTTGAGTTAGCAGCTTTCTATTTATGAGGTAGAACACGTCGCCACCGCTAGACGGAAAATTCTCCCCGCAAAACACAATAGGCGAAATAGAAGGACGAACGGCAAATGCTAACTACTACTATTTATATTTACTAGCCTACGGTAGACTATAATTACGAATGCTATGCAATAAAGCTTGCTTGCATTTTTACCAAAGCTTAACCTGAATCTGTTCAGGCGCCTAAATCAACTAATAAAGGCATTAGTCAATAAATGGTTATTGATACGGTTACGTTGGTATAAGCCGTCATGTATTTTTCGGGGATCTGGTGGTTGGGGGGGGGGGGGGGGGGGAGTAACCACGTTAATAATTGGAGAAGGATATACCATCTGCTAAAATGTAAAGGTGACGAATAAGCTCAGCATTAACTAGATCATGCTTTTCGAAAAAGCAAACCCTGCATAACATTCAAGAACGTGAGTGAATGGCGGGGGACTTCAATGGGGAAGGTGGAATCGTATATTTAAAACTGAAAGATACAGTCTATCTATATATAGTCTATCTATATCTATCTATCTATCTATATATATATATATATCTATCGATTGATTGAAATTGAGATGTATTCATGATCTACTGATTTCTTTCCTTCAGTGATTAATCCGATTAAAAATGTTGCAGCATTTTACTATTGATGTATCATTCACCTTCTTATAGCTTAAATTCTCTGTAATTTCGTACTACATACATGTATATAGTTACCACTTACACGTTGAAATTTACCTGCTTATAGGTCTCTTATCTCTGATCTCTATTCGCTCACTGACCCCATTCGCATTGCAAATATGTGGAGGAGCTGATAGATGAGCATTCAATGCGACAGATATAAGAAAGGAGTAAGCGTTTTGAAGCGAAGCGCAATAAATTTAGCACTTCGTGAATCTTGGGGCCGACGGATAATTGCGTCAACTAGGTTGAGGTGTATAAGTGGATGAGACCCAATGTTAAGCGGGCTATAAAATCTGGTTCAGTGTTGGGTGGGTCCAACTTGCCCGTCATGCCCGCTGCCACTTTGTCCTCGGCCTCCCATTCCACTGCGGGGCGGCCTCCTGTCCCCACCGGTACTGTACTCTCGGCGACCACCACTTCCACCACCGTTAGTCATCGGCGGCCTTCCACTGACAGATGCCCCACCTGGACCACGAGAGCCCTTTGCTCCTGCACGAGGTTTTTTCTGCTCCACGTTAAGCACAGCCGGAGGCTTGCCTGGAAGTGTAAGTAGTTGCGTCTTGGGACCCTCGCGCAGCAACTTCCGAACAGGTTCGGCGGAATCGAACAAAACAAAACCGAAATTGGGCAGTGAGCCTTTTCCACCTGTGACTCCTCCAGATGAGCTATTCTTTGAATTCTGAAGCCGGAATCCAATGACGTTGCCGAATTGTTTGAATAAATCCTGTAGATCCTGTTCCGTAGCTGTTGTTGGAATATTTCCTACAAAGAGCTGTTGATTATCCGGCACGTTATAAATGTTCTTGGTATCATTACCTCCAGGAACTGCTGACGTCGGAACCGGTGTACTGTCTTCACGGGGTGACGCTGAACCAACGTCCTTTTTCACAGGACCTACTCCGCCCATACCGTTTGTACGCGGTCCCCCAGGACCGCCTTGGCGATTATGTTGAGGCCTTTGTGGCATGCCGCCTGACACAGCACCAGATTGGGGAGAGGATCCCCCAAATGTATTACTAGGTTGATTGGTGCTGGTATTATTGGCAGGGGGCCCAAAAGTAGCTTGTTGATGCTGACCAGTTATAACAGGTGTAGGATCGGCGGCAGGCTGTTTCGTAAACAAAGAAATAACAGCAACAATACTACAACTTGTTAATTCGATAGATACTAACTGAATGCTGCGTTGAATAATAATCACGAAACAATGGGTATAATACTGTAGGTCCTAAGTTGACATAAGCAAACCAAAGCGTATTAGCTATTACTTTAAATTTCACAACTTATAACTTAGTACAATTACAAGTTCATCTCATTCAGCACCGACCTGTCCAATGCTTAATTACGAACCTTGACTTGCACCATCTGACTCCAACTACGGGGTGCCGTGCTTACGGGAGGAGTGGACACGGAAACGGCGGCTGGCAACGCATCAGGTGACGTTGCTACTGCAGCAGCAGTAGAATTCTCTGACATATTTCCTGTTCCGGATGCTGTTGTAGATGACTGAGAGCTCTGCGCGCTGGTGGCTGCTGTCTGTGGTTGTTGTTTTGCTGGCGCAACCTGCTGCTGTCCCTGACCAGTCGTACCTTCCCATTGGTTATTGTTAATATTGTTATTGTTGCTGCTGGTAACAGATTCCTCACGCGATTCGTCCTTACGCGCTCCCTGGTCGGGCGGTGACTGACTGTGATAAATTTTCTCTGTTTGTGGAGCACTTACACTAGACATCGAGGTTTCAGGTGTGCCATTTACAGGCGAAGGGTGACCGTGATGTCCATGATCGCCCCCGCCATTGGCCAAAGTACCTCCATGATGATGCTGACTGCCTGACGCGGAAGATGCTGTTGCTTCATTCGCATTCAGCTCGTCTTCATCCGCAATATCCTCCGTATAGATTTCGTCCTGGTAGCGAAAGATGTCGTTCCGTACGTAGTATTTGCGAGCCGACAGGGGTACAAGAACGAAGGTCTGCAAGAAACGACGCATCGGACTACCCTGCAATAGGTACAATATTAAGCAAAATAAATAGTTGAGTTCACTACTGCCTAAACGCTCTCCAACAAATCAATGAAGTTACAGCTGTAAAAACATTCGCTTCATGCTGAATAACATTGTCTAATCAGGATACCTTATTTAATACGAATTCTGATGGTTTAATTAATGAGCACATCACAAATCCAATATTTTACGTGATCACTTTTACTACTACGTAAACTGTTCGATAATTACAGATTATGTGATAGTTGTAAAGTAACCCGTGTCGCGAAGTAAAAGCTGCTTAATATTCATCACACCTAGAGTTAGGCGACCCCGCGTGGAAAAGATGTATTTGTCGATGTTAAAACTGATCACATCCTTAACCTAAGGATCTGTTCATAGCACTAAAATATGCTCAACACATCACAAAGTCGTACCCGATTGGAAAGCTCGCCTGCGACTTGGACCACTACCGACTTATTCGTTGATTCCTGGGCGTCTACGTAAGCTATTTTAGCATAGCAATCGTGGAAATTAAGTGCTAGAATGGTGCGATGGATTTCCTGCTGACCACGAACACCCGTCGCTGCACCTGGACCACAGGACGAGTCGAGGCCTCCATGAATGAAATCGCTGTCGTCATTGTAGAACCTGAGTCAGCATATAGCAAGTAAGTTAGACGATAAGCGATCTGCTATAATGCTATAGGGGGCTTCATTCTGTTTGTGTAACCTTTTAGTTTTTCAACGATGGTCAAAACTGCCTGTTATTCCAGCATCATGTGTGTACAACCTTCACATCGGTAATTTGAAAGCACTGTCAACTCCCAACAATATTCACAAAAAAACAGACGTACCCACCATCCAGCCAACCTACCAACGGCTTTTTAGATTCACGGTACGCCTATCAATAAGATTGCTATTGTATAAATACTATTAGAGACCGCTGGCGCGGATCATTTCAGATCTGTCGAGCTACCATCAGTACTTAACTAAAGCTTCACCATTCACAGGGATCACGAAAATCCTAATTACACAAACATTTTTGCACGTGTTTTTTCATTGAATTCAAGGATAACCGACCCAATGGCCACCAACCTGTGAAGATGTACTGGAGATTCGTGTAGAATAGTGTAGTACTGCCGCACAAACTCACGAGCTACGCGCGTGGCGTTTGGGGCCCCCTCTAATGTTCCACCTCCAGTCTGGTTTCCCTGGCCCTGTTGTTGTGTTTGCCCTTGTCCAGATTGTTGTTGCTGTTGCTGCGGGGTGGTACTCATTGTGGCCGTGGGCGTCGCTGGTTGTTGCGCCACCACGCTGCCTCCGTCCATCACCATTACGGTTATAAGCACGACAATCAGCTGCCAAGGGGTACTTCGGATACTTCGGGACTGGACTCGATCAGACACAGATGGACCTTTAAGCAGAGAAAATATGAGAAAAAATATACTTGAGTCATCAAATCCATAATAGACACCCACTAATTTTAAATAATCACGAGTGTGCATGACATGTCACATTACATTAGTAGAGCATAAACTTAGTTCAATGCAACTTGTCAAAAGAATTTTAGGCGACACTTTAATTTCAACACTTATTATGATCAAATTTCCGTCAAAATTTAAGAATATTTTATGAAAGTAAAAATTGACTGGGTTTGAATACGTTTACTAGATTTGAATAAAGCTTAGAGCACTCCTAACTTTTCCTAACAGGAAACCTTTTTTGATTATTGCCTTTAATTCCAATTTGTCGTGTACCAATAACCAAATTATTTTAGATGTTATAGATATTATAGATTTGGCCATTGTTGTTAGAAAGATTGAAAAGCCCTTCCTTAGTTAACACAATTTTGTTCAGATTAATTTTGTTTTTGGTTCACCATTTTTTATACTTTTAGGCTTAGTAACTTTTGAACTACCTGGGCTAGATCGATAATTTTTAATGTGTTAAAAGATTGTTTGCACATCCACAGCTCTGACGACTTTGAGCAGCCGTATACCTACCATTTGCGCTCCTATATTTTATTTCCCTATCTATGACTTCTCGAAGTAAACCGATATTGGGATGATTGCCCCATTTAGGGCATTGAGATCCTTATTGTCACACGGCCTTACATCAAGATAATAAGCCAACGTTGGGCATTCATTGTTTAGTCCAGGAAGTAATTTAGCACAGCTATGGAGCCTGGCGTTGTCAAATATGTACTTTCAATTGCCTTTCTAACGATGAAGGAAGACTCTCTTAGCGTTACATAGTTCACGAGTTAAGTCTCACGATGAAGGAAGACTCTCTTAGCGTTACATAGTTCACGAGTTAAGTCTCAAAGTTTGCTTGTAACAGTTCACTACAAAAACTTCAAATCCATCTTTAGAATTAAAAAAACTTACAGCATGAAATAAATCAAAACTCCAAGATAAAACTCATACTAATTACTATTCTAGAGACCAATTAGAGAAACTCTAGAATAGTAATTAGTATGAGTTTTGATTTGTTATTTCGTAAGTTATGAGTCATTTACATATTTAGTTATAATATCATTATCATTACAAGTTTTCTTAATTCTAAAGAATTTTAATTTAATTTAATTTAAATAAAATTTTGTTGCTATACATATATATACAGAAACAAAATTTTATGACTTTGTTCTTTTAACAAAATTCATTGTTTATGCTCTATGAATCATACGGCCATGTTTTTGTTAGCTATTTTCAAACAAAATCGGTATCTTAATCAAGATACCAAGTCGGCTTGGATGGCTTACCTTTGGTACATCTCTAGTTTTTTTTTTTAATTTTAATAACTGTCATTGTTCTAGCCGTGTTTTAATGACCTTTTTGTTGACTTTTCACTTGTTTCTTACTTACGGTTTTTATTCTAAAAACCGTAGTAGGAAACATGGCTTCTCAGAATTGTCGCGCTTAGCCGAAAACCCGAAAAAAATCTCAGTAAGACGGTGACATAGATTTATAAAGGTTCTCTAGTACTTGATGATTAGGAAAACGTCAAACTGAAACAAAAAAGCAGTTACCAAAAATGGCGACATTTTTTCCGCTAGTTTAATGTTCACCATACACTTGTTTTCGATGCCATTGAAAGTTATCATATTATATATATATATATTACTGCACCGATATTAAATATTGGCGTTATAACTTCGGTTCACTTTAAACGTATCATCCCAGTGCGAAATTTTCCAATGCGGCCACAAAAGACCTTGATATCGAAATAAGGATCCCCTAACCAATTAAATCACGATATTCAAAACGACCTCTATTACTGTAATGGAAAATTGTATAACGCATGGCCCTCCATATTCAATTGGTAGCTGAAGCTTAACGTGGAGGAAGAAATGAGTCACAGTGAAATTCGAAATCCATGGCTACCTTCAAATTATCACTATGTGGTCCTATCATGTATACTTGCAATTAATAAGCGTCTTGCGGTAAACGAAGAAGAAATGAGGAAGATAAAATAAAACGCTAGCTTTTAGTAGTGACTGATGGATAAGGATTGAATGATAAACAATACTTCGTTTCTAAAAATAGTTTCGGTAATCGGTAAACAACGCCTTTCTAAAAGCAACTGAATGTAACCTACGTTCGCTTTCATTAAGAGGAAAAACGTACCTGGGCTAATACTGGGTCCAACCACAAACAACACTGATCATTGCAAACTGACATAACAGGTTAAAAACAAACCCATTACAATTATCTTCATCAAACGCAGTAAATTTTTATAGAACGCGACAAATTTTTTTTCAAGGATTAAACCTGCCATGGTCCTCATAAAACTATGGCGCTACTGGAATGTAGCTAATTGTTTTAGTCATCTGTGTTCTTTATTTAAACAATCTTATGCACAAGGACTTCGCTATGAAAATAACAGCCATAATGTCCTTGTAATGGGAACCTTATTACACAACTTCGTAGAAGCAGTCGATTCTAATAGAAGCTTCTTTAGAATAAACCTAAACAAAAATACTCATAATCAACCGAACTGCAAAGCTGCCAGTGGCGTTTTTAAAATTCTCTAACACGATATTATGGCATAGGCGGAGTAGAGTAAAGGCGCGTGGTGCAGAATCCGCATGTTGCCATGCAGGGAACAATCACATAAGCCAAATATTTCCCGACGGCGATTCAGACTTAGTGGGACTATAGACTCAGCGCTAGTATTTAAGTAGCTAATCTGAGACTAATGAAAGTTTGGCGAAATGTGCAGCTTGTTCAGTAGTAATATCCAACAATACCGATGAATATCAGATAGCAGCGCACACCCCGTACTCTCCACTGCGTGGCTGCCGCAGATTGGAGTGGTTGAACATTATTATACCATCCGATCCATTCCGCTGGATATCGATGGGTAATAAAACATGGAGCACATATTCACTTATTAATGGGTATCGACCCACATGTAAATCAAACGATCCTACTAGTGCATTAGCAACTCTCGGGGGTTCTCGCAGGCCTCGGTAACCGGCGTGCAGCCCGTACCTCAAAAATAATTGGCAGCACTGTCACTTATACTGTTGTTAGGCCTATGGAACTACACACTTAACCCCCTGCGCACTGCTATAAATTTAACAGATTATAAAAAAAACGCTGCCCATTTTGGCTCACGACCACATTAAGGTGCTCATATTCTAAAAGATGTAAAGGTACGGTGCTTTTATGTATAAAATACCTGAAAAATTCGTAAAAAGCTTGCAACTCACGCTTAGCCGGTGTGAATGTGGATTGCTCCGTCGTTGATGATGGTTTATGCTGTCCGCCTGTGTGAAGCCGTCACAGGTAGTCACCGCAGCACGAAGCGGCGCAACCACTAACCAACGACCGGCGAGGAGCTACCCGCAACAGCGCCCTCTGTAATTTAAAATCAGCGCGCTCAGCTTTAAAAAAGCTTCTACTTTTTGCAACCTTCAGACAATGGTTATAGCCAACAAATGCGTTCCGTGCAAAATTATCCACGTTTCTATCTCGATTTGTATTGACTATCTGAATCCCGTTTTAGTTTCTACAAAATTCACACCAAAAATATTCACATTAGGAAATATGGTTATGGTATTTGAAAGTAAATTGTGATGGAGTACGACATTTTCGACTAGAATGATTCACGATAAAATATATAAGGCCACATTTTTGCATCAAAGGCCGTCCGTCTCCTTTTTATTTAATTCTCAATAAATTAAATGGTAATAGTATGTACATGACGGTTCCGTGTCCTACCCCGTGTTCCCAACTGAACAACTTGCTTAAACTTCCCAACTTACGCTTTGTTGTGATTTCGGCACTACTGAAGAGCTTGTTTGCTTCAACTAAATTGATAAATAACATTGACTGATCTTAGTTTTACTCTGTGAAAGCACTGATATTTTTTTCTGTTGTATTTTTATGCTTTCCGCAGGATAAAATATAAAAAAGCGTTTTTCTGAACCGAAATTAGATTTAAAGTGAGTTTGATGATCATAATAACTTAGCATATTGAGCAGGTGCTCAATGTGACTGGGTGTGGGATGTGGGCGGTTTGGCCCTTTTAAATGTGCCTACGTCCCCCCTATTATGTATGACCCCCGGATGACACGGGCAAACGAAGGTCCGTTCTATTTCATGTTTATTGTGGGGGTCGTTGAAGACTGTATTACAGGATTGTATTGCCTACGGTTTTTATATTGTACCTATATACTTTACAATGAGACTACAACTGAGCAGTAAGAATGTTTTTTTAGGTTATATAAAATTTGGGTCACCTACTGTAGAAAACTATGCTACATGTCGCGTTTTCTAATCGAATTGTTAGCTTACCTGTTAATAACCTGATTTTGCAGACATAATACCTAGAACGGTACTGCATACTTGCGTTGTGTTCTTAGTGAACTTCCGCACCGATCCGATATCGAGCGTTAGTTAAGCATTTCTAGTAAAGAAACTTCGTTTGTTCACCATAACGGTAGTTTCAATGTCTCCGAAGACGGTACGGCAGCGAAAACCTTATTTACGCATTTGATATCCCGAAACGTTAAGATAGGGCCTAATGTTATGCTAAGCTGGATTATAGCTAGGTACAGTGAGGAATAATGAGGGACTTGAAAGGAAAGTATTATTCGTATGTCCGCCGCTGTTAAGTAACGAGATATGCAGATCTTCATCGAGTGAAGTACACTGTATCGATTTTACAAACGTACGCATATGGATACTTTTGTTTTTACCTTCTATTCTTATTTTTCCTGCAACTATTCGTTACGGCCGACGTATACTTCTAAGAAGTTATTTTCTGAATGTTGCACCAGTTTAATTGACGCTATGGAATGATGTCAACTGAATGGAACAGATTAGCTCAGAATGTCGCAAATGACAGGTTATACCTAGCTGAATTTTCGCTGGCAAATATGGTCATAACTTTGTACTAGCCGCCAATAATTACCGCTGTAATTACGACTGATATCTTTTAGCTTATGGAAAACCATTTTTGTTAACCTGTTTGTTCTTCTCGTCGATATGTGAACTTCACGCGTCATTTGAATAGAGTGACAAGTTAGTTACGGAAAGTTTAAAGTATGAAGAATTACTATCTAAGGCACATGAAAGACATATCTAGAATGTTGAAAATAGGTCCCAGAAGTAATCTATAAAGAACTACAAAACAAAAAAAAATGAGAAAAGGGTTCTATAAAATGCAAAACCCTATCGTGGAGAAGACCTTTCGTGGCGTGCAACTAAAGCTCTTTGGTTCATTTGATATGAGCGAGTAAGACTTGTATATACTGTAGCTTATCTAACCATTTTTTATAATCAGACTAAGTATATTTAAATATACTATATATAAAAAAAGTATTTACACCCTTTGAACTACAACTGTTCTGCTTTGGATAGGGTCGTCACTTTCCGACAAATACCAACGTTACCCATATCGTGCATATAGGCAGTTCTCCTCCGGCTGGTGATAAACAGCTTATTCGCACAGATTATAGTGAAATTCATGGGCATCATGACGAACTGCAAACTATTCACTCTTCTTTAACGTCCTTCCTTCCTTCCTTCCTTCCTTCTGTCGTTATTCTTTTACTTGCAAACTAGACAGTAACGCTTTTATTCTCCTATTCAGTGATCTGTCGACGATAGGCTGGCATTTTTGATGCGGCGAATCTCTGCCGTAGAGCTTCCACAAGCCGCAAAAAGTCGCGTAGCAAGATGAGTTAGTTCTTGGCCGGAGCGGGGAACACGAGAACATACCGTAAATAGGATAGTTTCATACAATCGAGGGAATTCAGATAACGTTGACAGTCAATTTCTTCCACATAAGGGATATTCTGAACAAAGCAGTTTTAGCCATATAATGATTAAAGACTACACACGTAAGCTTCGAGAACAGCTTGGACGGCTTTTTAACTATTTTGCTTTTATTACCACTAGCTTGGCTTATAACTATGCAAAAAAAAGATGCCCATTGCACGCCAATGTTACTCCCAGTTATACCAGGGTGTAACGTACCTAAGCATTGTATCTTCTAACCGTGAGTTAACCTGGTCACAGATATTTGATTTTTCTTTAAAATATTCACTGAACTATGAGTTGTCCGTACGCTATCGAAATGCTTTTTGAAACTATTGTTAGGATAAAAAATAGGAAAAACCTCCGCAAAGATATCAGATTTGTTACCATATAAGATACCACCTACTTGGAATGGTTTGTGCTTCGTCATGTAGATTGCTGATCACCAGTGAGAAAAAATTGCGTCCACGATGACTTACAAGATGTTTTAGATCAACTCGAGTACTTATGCCGTAACTCTCAGCCGAGCAAGTTATGCTGAATGCTGATCAAAAGTCGATGAGAATGGCGTAGAGATTTTGGCCCTTCAAAAGCTGAGAGTATGCAGAATATGTTTGCAGTTTGAATCCATATTCCTTATTAGGTACGACATGAACGATCTTTAGATACTAATGCAGTTGATCTACTAGGAGCAGCAAGAAAAGTCAGCAACCGTTTTTCCGGTTCCGTGGCAACGTGAATATATCCTTGAGTTTCTTTGCTTTTGAAGTTGACTGACAACGGCGTCTTCCGCTACGTAACTGGAGCTCCGAGTTTTATCCTATCGGAGCCTTATAACGTGTGAAAACATTTCGGATATCTCAAAGTTACTTAGATGCAGCCATGGTTGTCAAAGCTTATTCTCCGAAACATCTTCAAAAAAAAGCAAATTGAATTTCTTCCATTGTAATTTTGCAACCTTTATGCGTCATTATGTACCAACTGCGAGACGCATATGCATGTATTAGAGCGATTGTCTAAGCTTTTTTATACGACGTTGAAGGATTTTAAAGAGGTCGCCAACTTAGTACTCAGTTGGACTCACAAAGCGCAATATGTCTAAGACGTCGACTTGTGTATTAGAATCTGGTGAAAAATGTTACTAGAAATTAAAATTCGAGGTATATAGTAGCAATGTTCAAAAACTATCTGGAACATGGTCATAGGCCCAAATAATGTCATACCTCTCGTTGGCTACTGGACCTCATCACGAAGAAGAGTCACAAAGGGAGACCATAGAACCGCAATTTCATATGACGCAGTTGCGCGGTCTGAATCCTTTACTGTGTAAGCAACTATAATTCTGTTCTGTCTTATACGTAAACCTTAAAAGAAATCTTATTTTAACATCACCTGACTTAACTTGCGAGCCTATTTTACAACGTACATGAGTTCCAATTGAACAAAAGTTTGGGGACCCTTTGCGCAAAGCGCAACGTAACGTTGTGCACTTCTTGGTACGACATTTGCTTGACTAGTGATAAGTGAGTGCAACGGAACTAGTAGACTTTATATATGCCCAGCTCAGACACTAATATACTAGGAAAAATGCACAGTTTGTTTTCTCATCATAGTGGCACCCCATATGCATACTGCAATGTGAATCTTGTGTATCTATATGTATAACAAAGTCGAAAACAAATATTTTACTTTCAAGTTATGCCGATAGTACGATTGCAGCTCCTATATAGACGTTGACGTTAAAATTGGAAAAGCTTTCTTTATTAGAAAGTGACTGTAGTTTTACTTGGATTTTATCATACTTGTGGGTTGGGCAGATGGATATAACAGAGGTTATACTTGTAGATCATTAAAGTTCTCTGATATTCGTTTCCGTGATAGCGCAGTAGTTCCTGCTTGTATTGCTAGTATTTTCCTGCTTTATTAGAGGTATTAAATCACGTGGTGGTCCAGGTTTGAATGCGAAAGTAGGTACACCATGTCGTGTTGGTATTAAGCCTTATCAGGTAATGCGGCTGAATATCGAACGTACAAGAGAAAAAACAAAAGTTCTTGATAAGTTTTGGGTACCAAACACTCGGAAGATACTTCTGAAAATGAAAATGCATCTTCCTGATTTCCTGATTTTTCCTTAGTGTATTCGTTTGAATTTGTAGGACCTTCTCAGCCTTAATTCCTTTATTAGAAAGACCATTATCACAGTCCTTAAACGGATTAAAAAAAAAAAAGAGGTCTGTGCTTTACCTGCATTGTACTTATCAGGAAGGCTTTAACGCTAATTTTCGAAAGGGAGTAGGACCAGGGGTGGATAACTTTAAAGAAACAATATATTTCAGAAGTGATACGACAAAATATTGCTTCACTCAATGCAATGTTATATGCTTAAGTTATTATTAATTGAGTTAGAAAAACTTGACAAAATTGCAAAAAGCGATTGATTCAATGCACTATCAACAGTATTTTATTAAATTTTTCTTTACTATTTATGAAAAAGACTATGTAGTCAATAAATAAACCAGGGAAAGACTAGCGCAGCTAAGGTTATTTTCAATACATGGTATTAATAAGAATGCTCCAGGTTTGAAAACGGCAATGTTTGACACGGTTGAGCTAGAGAAAAATGTTGTACTAAGTCTTGATTCATGAAGCGATCGAGCAATAGTGGAACAATATGCAAATGTAGCACGATTGTTTTATCGGTTCTAAAATCCTAACCGTTATAAGGAACCTATTGTATATATATATATATATATATATTCAGTCAGACTGTTATATATATATATAACAGTCTTACCGAACAAACAGCCAAAAATTGCAATGAAAAAACCGTTGCGCAAAATCAATATTTTGGTGTACATATGAACCTTTTGCTATCTAGGAGACAATGTCAACTTTTCTTATTTCAGTTTTAGTAGCTATGATGAGGAGTACAAGGTACTTGAAATACGGGGGAATCAGTTGGTTGTGGGACTCTTGCTGACATCGAGGTTTGCTGAGTAGATATACGTTCTTTCAATTGCTCAAACGACGGTGTCAAATTATGATTTCCCTGTAAAGCGAACGCAAATCAAGAAAGGAATAATTAATGTGAACAACGATTTACCTAGTTTTCGATTATCAGGTTTCCTTACTTTTATCACCTGATTTTTTTCTTTATTCCCCTAACCACTTCGGTATATCAAGGCTCGTATACTATGTTACGGGAAAATCTGTAGCCTCGACAGACGGGAATACTGACACCAGATACCCGAAATAAATTCCACTAGAAAAATAAAATTTATTTTCTAGACCTTTGTTGCCACGCTGCTGATAAGTCGCTTCATTTTTAAGTAAAATTAAGACAGTTTATTCAACACAACTCAATAACATTGTTAGTATATTACTCATGATAATTTTACAAAGGGCAATAAATCCATGATCTTGCCTTGGCATGCTTTTCATAGTTTAAATATACCTATATTACTAAAAAATTAGTGATAAAACGAGTAAAAATTTTTTAGCCGAGTTTCAGTCATTAAGTTGTGCAGTAGAATAAACGTTTTATATTCATATGTATATGACTATGAATCATACTCGAATGAATTTAAAGATCTGAATTCGCTAATGGATAATTTTTCTGCAATGGAGGCAAGGCTGGTCGATCAAGACTATATTAATCTCTTGTACTTTTTGACAGAATAAGAGAATTCACGTAGGCTATTCTACGGTCATTACTTGGAGACGATCATACTCGTTTAACATTAGAACACATATATAGCACCTCTTTTGTGACATAAATATGTATAGTATATTTTCTCCTATTCTTCAAGGAAATACAATGCATAGAAAATGCACACTTTACCTCTCAACTAAGTGATTCAAAAACACGCCTAAATAATTTGAAAGGCTTTATATTTAATGAACGGTGATTTCCTAGCAAAAACGCTACGTAAGTTAAATTTTTGGAGAGAAAGAGATAATGTTTTTGGAGGACACACGGACGGCGTTGCGGGGGGTAGGCGTCGGCCTTTATATATGCTAAAATATTTATACGTCCCGGGTAGCTATAACATGGATCTCTTTTTCAAGGACTCATAAAAATTTTTCTCGGATTGAATTTGTTGATATTGTAAGCCGTTACATTCTGATTGGCATCTGTTGGTGCCAGCTTTTAGGCCTTGCTAATAAGATCTCAAAGACAAAAGAAATCACATTTGCAAAAATTGGTGAGGAAGGTAAGTAATATGCCATTATGGGAGAGTACAATTGTCGATTGACATACATATATAGATTTACTGGTCTTCTAAGGCTTTGGTAATTCATTCCTCCTTCAATCAACGTCAAGCCCTCAGATTCTAAATTATTCCTTGATCACATAAGAACGAACTGGTGGTTGGTATTGGTTGTCGTGACGTGATTGCCAATGATTTTCTAGTTATGTTAATATTTTTGGTACCGCTAAGCGGCGTCGATGGGAATGACTTGAGATTTAGATTTAGTCTATAATCAATAAAGGTTCTATCTAGAGTTATTAATATTTTTGGATTCAGTTTCTCGTATATAGCGTCTGTATACAGTGACGTTGTCGAAACTAAAAATACCAATTATGATAGAAAAGAAGAAGTGCGCTAAAAAAATTTGACCGCTTTTTTCAGAATATGACGAGTAGATTCGGGTTAATTCCGCTAACAGTAGGAAAGTAACAAGCGATTATTATAGTGACCTATTTAACCTTAACTGTTTAAGAAAACGTTTGCGATGATTAGAACAAAACCCCGTTGCAATCTATGCTCTTTCCGAGTGTTGCGACTAAGAAAACTCAAGTTTGAACAACTGCCCCATTCGGTCAGAGCTATGTGAGTGGCTGTTCCTTACTTAAACATCATAAAGGGTTTCAACTATGTTGATATATGACTTTAAGTACCAAACTGCATGCAGTCATTGAGGGGATTCTGCTGAATATGAATGAACATTACCAGTTCACATCGGCATTTGTTTTTCGTCAGAGTTCGGTTACTTGCCAAGTTACCTAGTATCACTCTGTGGTTCTAGTCTCATTTGCATTTACTATAAACACTCTTCCGGGCCTCACTAACTTTTTGGATTTACGTTCCACAAAATAACTGTTCATGAGCAATGAAACGTCCTAATACAATATACGAGGACGTGCGCAAACGGAAAATTAGTGGGAATCGCTATCTGTGATACACGCTGCTTTGTTTAGATTGACTACTTTTTACAGACTACTTTACTACAGTTCTACTTTTTAGCCGCATCACGTGTACTTGCTGACGTTCAACCCTATTTC
This sequence comes from Varroa jacobsoni, assembly GCF_002532875.2. Lineage (NCBI taxonomy): Eukaryota > Metazoa > Arthropoda > Arachnida > Mesostigmata > Varroidae > Varroa > Varroa jacobsoni. Next base: position 104,476 of record NW_019213021.1, read on the forward strand.
CGGTCTAAAGCATTTAATCGGTGGCGATGAGGTTGTTTTCGGAATCGAGTTCAAATTGCAGATCCAAGGGGCGGATTTATATTATTAGAGACGTTAATACGCTGGAAGTCGTCTCCGAAAACGTATCCTAGTACGATATACCGCATACCACTTATTTGACCAAACGTCTGTTTTCGTCATTTTCCTCCCTTTGTTCAGGTCACTTATAAAATGCTTCAATCCGATAAATCAAGTCAAATGCGGTCTTATGCTTGCAGAGATGTTAATTAGTTATATTATTATTGCTAGTGGTTGTATCATGGATTTTGCAGTTCCTTACCGTACACATTGTTTGAAGGGCCTTCATGAGCATGTCCAGCCTGCTGGCAGCCAGCTTATGAAACGAGTGCCATACGAGCCGAAGCAGATGCCTGCATAAAATTTTAAATTTTTTAAAAACATGATTATAATATATGGCCTATGGAAAATATAGCACCGTTGCGCCTTAATTTAAGGAATTTGTATAATAACTTATAGGAATGCATCCACGTAAAAAAAGCGATTTGGATGTTCGTTTTCAGAGCTAATTTTACTACATGGCTTCTTCATGAGTCCAAAAACACCGAACCTTCCTCACAAACCCACACATTTGGCTGTCTATGACTTTAAAAAGTTTATGGCCTTTAAATATATAGTCATAAATAGTCATAGAGTTAAGCTTCTGAGACCGTTGGCGAGATTACACATTGATGTTTTCCAGGGGGCGGAAACGATTTTTAACTAATTATACTTTTCTTAGGATGTGTTGCAAAAAATATTTTTGAAAACGCAAAGCTGCTAGTCTTGATGCGATATCTATCTTGCTGTCTGGGAAAATGGCCATTAGGGCCTGAATCAAAAGAACTAGTTGTCCCGCTATGGTAGAGAACTTCATTAGAAATTATTAATAGCGTTTTAAGGAATAATTTTTTAAATTATTTTAGACCTTAAAGAAAATACTTAACATTACTGATTTTGTGCTAGTTGCAACAATGCACAATAGGTATTTTTCTAAGATCCCTTTAACTAGTCTTTTATTTTATATATAATTCATGACTTGTTTCATTCGCAAAATAAAAGGAGAATACGTTTGTTCACAAGGTATCTAAAGTACAGTTTCTCCAATGTTTTTTTTTTTAGAAATGGACATAGTTTATTCTCATAATAAAATACCGAAAGGATAAAATAACAATAGTGTGTTTTATAAAATATCCTGTGGAAAATTTAGGCATGCGCACCAACGTAGTCTCAATGTCAAGACCAAATATTACGATACCACTCTCTTGGGCCTGTATGTCACATAATTAATGAGATTTAATTGTTTTTGCTCGTGACCTTTCGCTCTTTCAAATGCTTTCGGCTAGCGGCCAAAAGGTGATACCACCCTGAAATGACATTTAAGGGCTTAAAACAAATATATATTGTAAAAAATGTATGTCTACAAAGAATATAATATTTTTCAATTCATAGCTCTTAAACTTGAAAATTATATTGTTAAAATGTCAATAATTAAAACATTAAGTTATTTCTAAAATATATATAGAAGCGGATTAGTAAGTAATCTATAAAGCTGTAACAAGTGTGGAAGGGTGACCTGTAGCTATTATATATAATGTAGAAGTTGTTATAACACCATGACTCCACGCTGCTAAGTTCTTTTAGTTATAGCTCTTAATAATGTTACAATGACAATAAAGTAAATTAATTTTTTTTCATAATCTAGTAAATTGTGGGTTTTACCGAAAAAAGTGTGAAAACGTATGAATTTGTAGTACACACAATGTTTGTATCAGTGTGTGATGCTAACCTGCATCGGCAATATTTTATTTATTTTTTTTGCCCACCACTTACGCCCAGAGAATAATATGTTTTGCTAAGTCTGAGAAATTCCCACTACACTTCCGAGAATATTTTAACAAGGTTTTGAGTGTTCCAGTATTTCAAAATGTCTAAGGAAATCTAATGGATCATATAAAAAATCATGATAATGTCATCGGTTGAAGTGTAAATAATGTCTAAAAAATGATATAATCGAACATTTATTATTTTTCGCAATAACGAGGGCTTAAAAGTACAAAAACGTCTATGATACGGATTATTACGCTTCCTTAATTAAGCGCAAGTTGAGCTAGCGAACTTGCTTGTAGCAAAAGTTTCACGATTAATACACTTTAAAAGGTTTGATTTATTACCCCGTAAAAGCTCAGGCGAGGAATTTTTATTCAAAGCAAACAATTCATATTCTATATTCGAAGCAAAAGTTATCTAAAAGAAAATACTTTTAGAACCAAGTAAAAATACTTGTTCGAAGAATTTTATCATCCTAATAAAATAACATCATTTGTTACGGTGCATACGGAGATATATCTTAGAAACACAAACTGTTTGTGGCACTACCGTTTTATGCCATCCCTTTACTAAGTATAATAAATAAAATACGTCGTACTAAAAAAGACAACAAAATGAACAGAAATTCCATGAGCTAACGAGTGTACGATGACAATACATTATTCGCATCATCGGGTTCTTAGATTATAAGCTGATATAAATAAAGTCTTCTAGCGTTCGCCAAACATAATTGTTGTCGATCAAGCAAATTAGACAATTGAATAACTTCAAATAATGTAGAATTTGAGAAACCAACAACAAAGAAAGTGGAAACAAAAAGTTTCTTACATCGGGAAAAGTCTAAAAAGGTACACCAAGGCTTATTAATAGAATAGCCAAGGAGACATAAACGCTATACAACCACAGTGAAAATTGTTCGAATCATAAAGGTTTGCTACGTTTAGCAAGTGTGATAAAACTAGATAAAAAGGTTAATATAAATTCGAGGAATTGAAGAAAGACAAGATTCAAAGATGATAAGGAACTCAAAACGCGCGAAAGTAGCGCAGAGATGCTGCATTAGATGATGAGACATTACGCTCGCATCACGTTTCTAGCTCGATTACCTAAATCACTGTGCTGATCAAAAGATCGTTGTAACTCCATCAATGTGGTGGGAAAAATCTTCCCGGAACTCTGCCGCCCTGGATGTAAATGAGACCGTCAGCAAAACCGGAAGAGAAAGACGACCAACGCGCTGTGCGCATTTGTTGGTATTGCTAAAGTGCAAATGGCGTCGCAGTGGGTTCCGCAGTGTATACCAGATTGCTTAACGGGCCGTTGGGCTACAACAACCTAGAGGAAAACTATAGCCTATGCAACGACTAAATGGGTAAATCAAACGCTGCCTAACAATAATTCCGTGAAGGTTTTACTTTCTATCGTAGCGTGCTAGCCTGCAACATATGTTCGCCCTAGGCTTAGATCATAAGGTCATTGGTCTGTTTGGCGGGTCATGGGTTTCTAGCTCTGCTTGAAAGAGATCTAGGTACAAAACCACGATGCCTCTCTGCAGTTTTCCGTGATGGACAGCCAATCGTATAAGCGTGGTAGATCGAAGTCCCATGGCTTAAGCGTTTGCAGCAACACTTTCTTCTAGTAGACAAAACCGATATTGATGAGCATGGGAGACCTTAATTCATTAAGATTTTCAAAGTCTCCCTAATGTGTGAGTGAATCTTGTGAAATGTGAAGGGGCTATTTAACAGCGAACGCACTATACCTACATTTGCGATCTTGTCAAAATATTTACAGAGAATTTTTCTCGACGAAGTGCTTTATCACTGTTCGGATCCAATACTTTCAAAAAACTTTGGGAAACGACAAGACCGTTTCTCGAGACACTACTGCCTTTAACTACATGGCACCAAAAACGCGGAATTTCGTTGACTTTCGGAAATTTGCTCGATCTTACCAGATTGCTGGATTATCCGATTTGTTTTTAAAAAAGCCAGTGGCCCCCTATCGTTTTTGCAACAAGCATAAGTGGGCATTGCGCCTAACGTTCTGTCGGACAGCGCGCTTTTACATATCTCTACAGCACATAAGAACATCGAACGACTGGCGGAAGATTTACCTTTGAAGAATTCGAAGGACCAAGTTGATGTGACATAGCAAATAAAAGGAGTTATAGCTCTCCTACTTACGAATCGACTCTTGCAGAACCCAAAGCCGTTAATGTGGCTTCTTGAGCGACTACTCTCTGAGCTTACTCAATAACGTATTCGACGAAAATCTTAGGAATTGCTCAGGAACAGAACCATGTGACCGCAAATGACGCAGTCGGTGAGTTCCAACCTTTCCAGAAATTACTGAGTGACCCGTGAATAAAATTTAAACCCATTGCTCTTCTCTGTACAGTTTGACTGTTTGCCTTCGTATACACAAATAGAGTATTTTCTCAATTGTGATTTCGTATCCTATAGCGACTTTCATTATTATTATTATAGACCTTGGCATCTTAAAACCAACTCTCTTGGCCTCGAGAAATTCTCAGGCTTGAGATAATTATAGGAAAGACTGAAGCAGAAAAGTTTTGAAGAGGTTGGCATATGAAAGACACTTAGCTCCTTCTGACTCAGTGGTAGCGCAATGGAGCCCAGCAACCTTTTTGCGTCAAAAGTAATCCACCCGACAGGACATTTTTTTGGTATGCATATTCTGATTTTTTAGCACGCTTGACCTTTACGGGACGTAAAACACACAGATTAAGTATAGTGTCAAAAACTCCCCCCTAGCAGATCTAGCCCGGGCGGATCTTCCAGGACATATATGGCGCTTCTTCAACAGGCCTATAAAACAGTATGATAATCATATGCCATACTAACAACAGCATACAATGACTGAAGATGCAAAGGTGCTAAAATTTGGTACGATTTGAAAAAAAACTGACGTCTATTAAGACAGCACCGATCCAACCCTGAGTTCGTTCCACATCGAGAATATGTGGACCCAACTGTATCATTCTAAATAATTCTGACATAAGAATATTTGATTACAAAGCAATTCGAGTGTCTTGCTCGTGCAAAGTTAGCTTTTCATAAACGTATTTTGGGTGCCAGAACTCTAAAGAACCGGTATGCTCATGCGCTGGATGAAAATTTTCGTAGAGAAATTTACGACAGGATTCAATGAAATA
>NW_019213021.1:109619-132211 GCF_002532875.2 Varroa jacobsoni
ATATATAACTAATAATAATATATATACTTTTATATTTAATTAAGTAGGCCTTCCTGCAGGTCATTGTCATGACAGGTTGTGGTACAACATGTCACCCACATAGGAAATATTAGTATCAACAGTGTCACATAGGCAGCAGTACTACCTAATATTATTAAATACAATGTCAGGTAACAACATAATTTAATGGACATGAGAAAAGCTTAGTGTTAATTATTAATTCAGAACACAAAGACAATTGGTATAATGTAATTGCGAATCGAGTTGAACTTCAACAAACCTTAGGACGTTTTCGCGCGCTAAAGCCGTGAGAAAAAACTCGTCGAAAATCACTGTGCAAAAGTCCTCATGAGCAAACTCCTCAGCCAGATGACACACCAGGTGGCCAACAAGTGTGTGCAAAAAAACGTCCGAGTAGGCAGGTCCCTGAAAAATACATTTTGCAATGTTACCATAGCTTTCTAATCCAGTGAACAGATATACCTATGCTGACTTCAGAAGGACAGGTCATCGAATAATAAACGGGTTTTTATACTTCTAGAACGATGACAGAATGACAATGTTATTTAGACACGTTGCGTACCGGCTGGGAGATATTGAGCATACCAGATCAAAAGAAACTGTATTCCTCGTTTTCGCTACCTAAGATGACCTCGCATAGTTTATTACAAATTGCACCGTACGCATCATTCACTAATTAAATACACCTTTCCTCGAAATTGTGCTATGTAGTGGCGACGGAGTTTCAGACGCTCAAGTGTTTACAACCCGATTGTCTCTGAATACTATTTTTGCATGCAAATATCTCCAAGTTTGCATACCTGGGTTTGTGCATAATGAGCAAAGCAATTTCAAAAAACAACCACACTATACAAACAAATAAGCGTTAACAAAGTTCGCCCTGGACTGAATAATCTAACAGATGCTCCTTGAGGACGGCGGGGACGTAAACAGAAGGTATGAAAATTTAAGTCGACCAATTCACCTACTAACTGATGCATACGTCCTACTTACTTGAAAAATACAGTTGTAGATTACATATGCCACTAGAAGAATAAAAATCAGCATAAGATTTTATACCTAGTGAAAGAAGTTTAATAGAGCAGCCGGGTAATTAAAGAGCGTAGGATTCTGTAAAGTGATGGCCCAAAAATGACTCATAATCGTCTTCGTAGAGGAATCACTGCGAACGACTCACTAAACCCCATTAGTATGAAACGTTAACTGCAGATGATATTAAAAAGTATGTATTCAGTATCTTCTCCGAATCTACATATTCGCTGGACGACAAAATGCTGCAGCGAAACCAAATCCCCCATTGCTTCCTAAAGGCCCTTTCCAAGCTACTATTTACACTTGAAGAAACAGTGGTCTAAAACTAGTGATACGCCACACGCCGTACATATAGAGTGCTCAAAACCTCTGTATTTCCTCTCATAAATTTTCCAAGCAATATTCAAGTGGCAGGCATATTTCAGATACGCTGGCACCTGGCCAAGTATTGCAAGTGCACAAGAAGAAATAGAAAGTTGAGTTTACTAGCAGGAGACCAATATTACAACCCATTGTAGCTGGAATGAATGACCCCCACTTACAAGACCACTCACCCGTACCCGATGCCCAGATCGTCTACATACCGACAAGAAGCACTAAAGTACAGTTATTGGCCGTGCAGTTCAGATCGGAAAAGTTAATGTTTTAGCGTTTCTTTAACTTAACATTCCACATGTAAGTCAACATTCGACTGAGCTACCGATTCAAGATGCTTCGACGTCAGCAATCGACCGATACGCGTAAATTTGAAACTTTCCCAATAACTGTATTACTTGTATTGAGGTCGCTAGGAAATTGAATATTTCCTACCTTCAGAGCTGCTTTGGGTTATGCTCAGGGCACAAAACTGCCACCTTCCATGTATATTTCATACACAAATTCAATGATATTTATGTTTAAATTAATGTATGCACATCATGTAGAAATATATACGCATTGCAGTTAACCTAAAATACGCAGATATATATATAGATATATAGATACGCAGATATATAGATATCGTTTCTCGATTAACACGCTGCTCTAGCTAGATTGTAAGCTCGTCTATCCTACAATATCAAATTTTATACACTAAGCAAACACATACGTTGACCTACGGATGGTTTCAAGAAATGAAAAAGCATACGTGATGCGTACTGCTTTCAAATTTATTTGCGCGAAAAATATCAGTTATTACTAGGTTCAGTGTCATTAATAAGACGTTAGATCATAACAGTAAGCATTTCCACTACTGATTCATGCGGCAACATTTTGCCATAATTTCTGGCCAAAAAACAGTTTCTAATAGCCTATTTTTATCAAGAGTCTTCCGTACGTTGCACAAGCGACCATGAAACAATACTTAAAAATAGACGCTTGTCCTGTACATACCCATAGCACTGCAAAAAAACTTTGAACAAGGCGTATCATTATTATTCGCGTCCCGTAAAGTCATGAACCCCACCTACCAACCTATGAGTTGGTAAATAAATTTAATTTATAAAGAAAATTATGTTCAATTATGTACGAACAGGACCTCGTTAGTTAATCGCAGGGTTCAAGAATATCTTCATTGCTTATTTTTTATTGTCCAAACGAATTTAAAATCCACTCTTATTAAATACTCTTTCAAGGCTGCCAGAAGCATTTGAAGAATCACTCATGAGGATGGCAATTCCTGCTTTTTGTGCACAGACTAAGTCATCAAAATTTCTTATGCATCTATGTGAAGCGCAAACCGCACCTTTGTTCTTTACCTTTCGTTTAGCGTGGGCTTCCTCTTTTCCAATAAAAGTACTTTATTCCTTTCTTACATATTAGAGTACTTTGAAATTCATTGTAAAAAAGTAAGACTGCTTAGCGTAAAAATGCGCTCCTTTGTCTATTCCAGTTTACAATTCATTCCAGAGCAATTTACATATCGTTCCGGGTTGCCTTAAAGAAAGATTACTTCTGTAGTTAATGTTCAATGGCTCTCCGTTACAATCAATCGTACAAGATTATCAAAAGGGAGTAAACATTTCATTGGAAAACGATTAAGTAAAGCCACGTATGTAGCTGAGCTATGTAGATAACGAAATAATCGCTCCTTATGTTGAGGTAATAATAAAGAGGTAATCACGATATTGATTTCTCCCACAGTCAAGTGCGAACTTCTGATTTCCCTCGACCACTAATCTCTTCTTCCGATGAGTTTTTCACTAACCCACCCTCTGTGCTTTTTTCCTCCTCTATATGTTTATTTATGTATGAAAAGGTTATTCGGGGATTAGGAGGCATATGTAACGAGGTTGGCCCGCCCTTTCCATCATATAGTTCGCAGGTTTCAGCTGCGCATCCAACATGATCTTACAATTTTCATGTGGTGTAACACAAGCAATGATCTGGAAACATCTTTAGACATAGTTCTGCATTGTCGTCGCCTTGTAAAAAAGCAAGCACAGAAATAGGGTTAGGCGGTTTGTATAGGCCACTTTTTCTCTAGCAAAGTGACGTTACTTTAAAATTTTCATACTATCAAACATTCAGGATTTGTTGAGCAGAAATTTAGCACAATTTGCATTTTGAAAACGAAGTTTTGAAAACTAGGGATATATGGGAGAGTTACGAACTTCTGTTGAACATTAAAATGCGAGATAACCAGCTTTTCATTTTTCACCACAATTCTGCCGGCCTCTAAGCTACGTTTTCAGAGGTAAATTGAAACCAACTCCGTCTTATAAAAGTCCCCTATACGAATCAAGGTGATGCGGGGCTTTAAAGACTACTGGACTTCAAGCAGATGCATAACTGGATTCTGTCGATATTTTGCAAAGAGATTCAAGTCAATTTTCTAGAAATACGTATCTAGATAAATTAAATGGATAATAAAATAAATTAAATAAAAGCTATATATTTTTACTTTAGTTGTACTCCATGTCGTTGGTGTCAACAACGTGTCATTGTCAGAAATTGTGACGAGTTTATTGGCATAATGCAATTATATATATATATATATATATATATATATATATATAGCTCCATAAAATGGCTCAGTATGAGCCACTGACATACGTTTCAATAAAGCATTAACGGTTTTTGAGCTAAAATTGAAGAAAATATTTTTATATTTTAAAAAAATCTAAACTAAATTAAATATGCGCCATTTTGGTCGTAGACTTTGTGCTGTCTTTCTGGTAACACTACAATCCTATTACTGTAGAACTTCGACGGTTTCTGTATACGGAAAACGATTTTTGTAATTCCTCCATTGAAACTAAATTAATATTGATAAGAATGTATTGCAGAGAGTGACACAGAGAATAGTTTCGTAATGCAAGATCCGGGCGATGCATTAAAATGTTCTACCCAAGTTCTTGTAAGTTTCTGCTAGGTGAATAAAGGTGTATGTGGTCGGGCATTTCCAAAGTAGAAGACATGGTTAATTTCTTGGTCCATCTTTCCCTCAACCTTACCTCGCCGGAGAGCACTCCAAGAACTCGCATCAGTCCCGTTCTGTCGCGTGTTCGAACAGTATGCAGTGTATAATAACACGCAAGTATGCACGCCACTCCACTTTCGTTTATATAAGCCTAGAATCAGAGGATTCAGAAATTAGTGTTGAGGAACTCTCGTCGATTTGTAATACCTTTTACTATAGCTTTATTTGACACGGTATCTTTCACATAAGGTGACTGATATTTTTTATGCGAGTATTGCTCATTTTTATGCTACGAACTGTAATGGCAAAAAAATTTGAATGGAAACGTGAAAGAAAGATACATATTCAATTTTTTTTTTGCAAACGATTTTGTTATTGCGCTGCGTTACTATTACTTACGTAACATTGTTTTATGGTAAAACTAAGTATTAGGATATTATTACTAAGTATTAGGATTATTATGATAATAAATTGTATTCGCAAAAACAAAACTAGGTTAAGGATAACTGGGCTAATTTGGAAGTGTGGGTGGCTCCTCTATTCCAACATGATCAGTCATCCAAGTTTGTCGAGCTGAAACACATACTCACGTTTACGATTCGCTATATGACAGCGTTTGTTACTTAAGTTCTTGTCATTCAAGTTATATCCTTTCCCTACTTGACACTTTCGTCTAAAACTTTTTTTCGTAAAACACCTAAACCAGCTACCATATTTTTAGAGGCGAAGTTTGCTGGATGCCTATTCATCTGAGCTATTATAGCTTATATAAATTTTTCTCTCATTTAAGGCGATATGTCATCATGACTAGTGTATTTGTTGTATACGAAGAGTCCCTTCTTTGTGGTCTGAAGTCAAGAAAAGACAGTAAACATGTATCGAAGTTACAATTGGAGCCATTAGATCCATATTTATTTAAACGTCCGTTTAAATAAAAAGTTAAACGTTTCGTTTCTGTCAGTAAACCTATCCGCTTACTTTACTAACTATTAACTATACATTGTTTCGCTTTTAGCTTGTAGAGGACAGCAGCCCCTCGTGTTCAACATAAGCTGTTTGGGGTGTCTCTATTCTCCGGACGAAAAATGGATTTCTAGCCAAAACAAAGCGGTATTGACCTATTTAGCAATTTTTTGTTAACATCGGCGATGAGTCGATCAGTTGTTCTTTTTAAGCGGAAAACGATTATAATAAAAAAGGAAACAAATTTGCGATAGGACATTGGGCCTGATACTATCATATAACAATATGTCTTCGCTCTTCGTGTACCTTTCCTACTTCTTTCCTAAGTCATTCCACAAGCGAATGCAAGTCACAATCTGCGTTTATTTTTTCATTGTGAGGTTTATCGTAAGGCATCTTTTTCGGAGTGTGGTGAACGAGGGTTGTTCGGAACTGAACTATTTTTTTCTGGATTGGTCAATGTCATAAAGGATCTTCTTTTCTTTTAGCAATTTAATGCAGAAATCACTCTCATTTCATGCATATTATCATGCTGTTAACAATAATAGCTTAGTTCATTGAAAGCCCGTCGCGTGATGCGGCAAATTTCGAGCAGAACTTCCGATAAGTTTCTAAGCTAACCGTGATAATTTTCACGTAATAGAGCCAAGAATGAGTCTTTACCGCAGAATGAATGCTGCTTATTTTCGTAGCAAAAGCTGCAACCCCGAAATGACGAAGAAACTATCACCCAACGTTGTTCGGCCCCTAGAGTTTGTTAACTTCATAGAACTGTCACTAACGAACTTAATAGCATAGCAAATGCTAAACAGTACAGAAAAGGAACCTATCAAGTTTCAATTTAACTGCAAATACTTTAAAAACCGCAGAAATAATAACCTAATGTATTGATCAATATTCTCTTTATATTCTTTATATAATTTGGCTATAGCCGTCGTATTTTCATCAAATGTCAAGCATTTTCCTATTAGTACGATTCCTCGTTGATAGAAGAACTAAGCGACATACACTTCGAACGGTTTGAGTCAACAGTTAAGCAAATGGGCAACACTGTATCTTCTTGAAGTCTAACCTGGTACGCATCAGGCGGAGGTCCAGAATGTTCAATTGTTGTAATGGCTGTTTCGCGATCGTCTTGGGGGAGACGTGAATTTAACTGTCTCACTAGGTCATCGACCATCAAGGACATCATTGATGGAAGAAACTTGGTTACCACCTGGAATTTTAATTTAAAATCTTTGTTAAAAGCTCTTTCAATTTGTAGTAAACAATAAGAATCTTTTTTTTACTAAATCACATTTTCGACATTAATATAATCTGGCGAGATCCGCAATACAAACGACCGACCAGAAGATTAATGCATCACGATTCTCTTTCGGTTTTTACCAAACATCATGGCTCGAATATCAAAGATAAGGGAAAGACACACTTGCTAAACGAAAGTCTGTCGCTCATAATCATGGTATATGATTGATAGAGTAAGCAAGATCTAGAAGAACTATTTGACTATACATATTTTGATTTGCTAGATTCAGCTGTATTATGTTAATCAACAAGACCTAAAAACATGGATTGTAGCTTGGGTATAATATAAGACGACCTGCTGCTTATTGATGAAATGCTAGTGATTTCGTAAAAATATTTGCATATTTTCAATGTCTTATTTACTGAACAACAATAGTATTCAGAAATAATTACCTATTCGACATATCTTACTAAACAGGTACTTTACTCTCACATCCTGATCATATGGTTTTCCAATTTCTTTTTTTCGCTTTACTGAGGTCAGTGCACCTTAGTCGCATCGGAAAGTGGTTTAAATTAATGGTAAACCGCATATAAGAGCGTACGTACTGAAGTCGTTAACAAAGAAAGGCTCTAAGTGGTCGGTTGGAACGGCAATAGTTTGAAGGGCTAACAGAGGCGGTAAGCAGGAAAAAAATCTGTGCCTGAATCATTGTACCTTTTAACACCCTAAAGACGAGCAAGGAAACCCTATTTTTCCAAATATGGGGTTGCCACAACGTTCTTATACGAGAAGTAGTTAAAACGACATTTAATAGTGTTTGTAAACTTGTAAATGTAGCCTGCCGAAACACCGACACAGTAAATCTTGCGGTTCGCGGCAGTGAAACGTTAGTAGTTCAAAACAGCGTTTGCTTTTCCACCGAAAATGAAAGTCGACTAAATGTCACAAGCGTCGCACAGAATACGGACGACACGAGGCTATTGATCAAGAAACGCCAGGGAGACAAACAAAAGCACAGCATTGCTACAGTATTAATTAGTGCGGATGCCGGTCCAAGAACCCGGCCAAATGAGGGGCACTTCGTGATGCATTTAAAGCGAAACCGGCATCTTTATTCTTACGTACTAGAATAAAGTCATCAATTGAAAGCTCAAGACCATCACAAACGTCGTTTATTCGCTGATCACTGATTCTTTTGATCATATTCTCGCTGATAAAGCTCATTCTCAGCAGCTAGCTAAATAAATTGTTGCATTTGGGGCTCAGAGAACAGAAACAAAAAGGTGAGCTTTGACCAACGACTTAACTATCAAAGAATCACGATATGGTGCAGAGAGCTTGTAGAGCAGAGGTCACTGTCCTTTTTCTTTGAACGTGTTGAGCATCTTACCGTTAACGAAACGGCAATTGCAAACACTATGTTGTTCGTAAGCCGCAATGAGAACATTGTTTTAGTTCTTAGTGCCTTTAATTCGAGATTACGCCCGAGAGGCTGTCAAACTGTTTTGAACGTTTCCAGGCCTGCTGATCTCGTTGCGCTGCGGTGACACCCGAGTAGTCGCACTGGCTCTGTGATTGAATACCTTCCGGTTGTTTCCTATGGGGCTATGTGTGCACCAATGTGTATAAAATAGCGCCAAACAATCCACTACCAAGAAATGAGTCTGCCATCTAATTAACTCTTGTTAGGGTAGATCCCAGCATTTAGCAGTTTGAAATAACATAAGCTAAGTAAGTTGAATGCAACCTGCTAAAAATCGATCAAAAATATTTGTAAGGTAAAAAAAAAATCGATAAAGGATATATGACGGAACAGCATAGACTTAGTATGCTAAGGCCTACAACGAGGTATTGGTAACCTTTTTGTTGTCTCATGAGTTTCAATCAGCTTGACAGAATGATGTCATCCGCGATTCCTTTACAGACGTTGCGCACCAAAACCTTTAAATTTGTAAAAACTATGAAACTGGAGGATTTGAACGCCGATCCTGAATTAGCTCCCGCACTGACTACCTCCCATATGAACTTAGATTACCTATACTTCAAGCGTGTGACTTATGTCGATCTACTAGGATTAATACATACCGCAAAGGTTCTAGCGTTTCAAGAAAAATCGGTTGGCATATGCAGAAGACTGCCATAATAGAGATATATTCTTAAAGTTGTTTTTATTGAGGTATGGAAGAGTGCACTGACATACTAATTGGGAGACCCGAAACCATATTCCCATTTAGATTCCGTAAAATGGGGTCCAAGCTTAAAAGTTACTCTTGTAATGCTGATAAAAAAAAATACATACTATGCAGTCGCTTCACATAACTGTCTGCTTCTCCACTTTCACCTCCATTTTTCTCCTCTTTTTTACCCTCCTGATAATCTTGGATAGGTTCTCGTTTCATTTCTATTCTAGCATTTTTAAGCATTCTTTCTTGAGAGATTGCATAGAGGATGAACAAATACATTGAACTGTGTGCTATGTTGTTATAGGGGAACTCAGTAATATTGTCTGGCCTTTAGTTTCTTAAGAGATTTTCCTGATCTCGTTTAAGCATGCTCTATCAAATTGAGTCGCCTGCGGCAGGCTTAACTATTAAACCCTTTTTACCCGCATGATTATGTTTCCCCTTGGAATCCCTGAATCACCGGACGTTTCGTAATTTTAGCCATTAGACGACTTCGCCATCAGTTCTTTTTTTTTTACTTTCATGTGTTTGTGAGCTTTGCTCTTAGTTTTCAAGCCCATGGAGGACCTATTTTGAAATAGACCCTTACATCCGAAAGGGAAGGTCACGTTTATATCACCTGCAGGCGAGTGTAGAAATTCCCGGCTAGCTCCTTCAACGACCGATTTCAAAACAAATTATTCGCGAAAAAAACAAACTTTTGTAGGCCCACTTGTTCTCAATCTTATAGTAAACTCATGTATGTCTAAGAACCCTTTGGATTTTGAGTGCACTAACGGAATCTAATTTAGACAAGGCTTTGTTTGACTTCCAAATTGATGCCAACTCTGCTCGCATATAGGCTTGAATATAGATGACAATGGTGGAATCTATATGAGCTCTAATAGAATTGGAATTAAATGTATATATAGCTTGTCATCAACAGCTTAAGGATTTTGGAGTTGTTACCCTGAATACAAAAGCATTACTGACCGCACAATCTTCAGTTTTCTTAGACTATAATTTTCTAATAGATCTCCCCAGTCTCAAATACCCTGAATTTGCGTCTGTAGAACAACACCTGGGAAGCTACAGGGACGGTCTGTACCTCACTCCGGTAGGTTTCGGAAACCATTGTAATCTTCTAACTTGGAATACTGTTAACCCATCATAGCATCATTTAATGCTACAGCTGATTGATGTTCGCGTAAAGCCGTCAAAGGCCACGTGAGAATTAGAACTTTTTCTAAACTGTCACAACGCGCCTATCATATTCATGATATAGTTGTTTACGAGTCTTTTCGAATGCAGGGTCGACATCCTCTTCACTACGAATATGGAGCCAATTAATGTTCCGAAAATGCTTATGATGTATTTGCATGTAAATTGATGTCCAATTGTGGTATTTGATGAGAGCATAATACTGTATCAGCTGAACTGGGTCATAGGTTATGAAATTATCGTATCGTATAGATAACATTGAAGTTAGACTTATCGTTTTAAATCATAAACAAGTCTTCAGTCAATCACTGGATATATCGCTCTATCTTCAAGTGCGCCGACTTTTTTTTTTTACTATTTATCAGCTTCTAATCTACTCCTAGGCATGGTCGCTTTGCTTAACTAAGAACAATTGTGCTCTTAAAAGGGTATAATCAAAATTAGCCAAACGATCGACATGTGGATAAAACATTCCTGCAGCAAAATATCTTTTACAGCAGAATGACCTGCCATTGTATGTGAGACTGCGTCGTGCTAGTTTTTAGTTCGAATTTCAAAGAACCATCCTCCGAATGGTCTTAAAATGAATTCATAGAACACTACTGCGCCTATCTATACGCAAGCAGAAAGCTGCTTAAGTTATTAATTTGGAGTGCTGTTAACTCATTTTTTAATGCAATTTAGCTTGTTGACGTTCGTCTAAAGCAATCGAAGGTTGAATGAGAGATGGACCTTTCTAGCACCACAAAGTAAGCCATTGTAGAAAAGGCCGCAAGCCACCAGAAGGAATTGATAACTTATTCTCATAAAGGCTACTACGTTTACTAAGAGAATCTTCAATTATTGTCTTGTGTGTAAAATATACATATATTAACAGAAGGCTCATCTAAACTCAGCTCCTTATTATGTTGCACATATTTTATCAAAATGTTTTCATATGCTGAAAAAGTCATTTTTGACGGTTATTCAATATAATTACCATTGACAATGTATGATAGTGCAAGTGAGACGATTGACGTTATTTTGGAATGGTGCGTTAGGTTTTCTTAATGACACTCCATGCATAATAATCTACCGAATCAAAACCTAAACCGCGGTTGTGCGACAGCCGTATGTGCTCATTTCGGAACATGCTCATACTCTGAAGCAGTTAGCCTTACACTACTCTGTTAGTATGAGGTGATGTACCATCCTGCTACAAGATATGAGATACTTTAACCCTTCATCAGATATAGACGCTTACGATCCCGGCAGTACCGACTGCTCCTCGTCTGCTACCGGGCCAATCCCGGCTCTTTTCACCCGCTATTAAACCAGTAAATCAAATTTAAGCAAATCAGAAATAAGACAAAATAGGCGCGGGTCGGAATCTGTCAACCATTTTCGTCTTGTACTCTACGAGGTTTTGGGTAGACGACTTGTGTCATCCAGAAACGACCCCTTGAAGTCGTTTGATGAATCTGATTTTTGTAGTTCACTAAATACTAATTCTGGGAAACATTTTTACCCTATAATGCTTTACATAAAGCGGATTGTTAATTTGGTTAATCGAACCTTTTTCTCATTTTGCATGTTTCAAAACAGCGTTGCACCAAGGCAATCACCAGCATCGTCTATACTGATATATTATCAGTATGAAAATTGTGTTGCGTAAACAAGTGCGCTCAATTTACGCTACATCAATAACTGGATCAATAATGAGTGATAGACAGATAACTGTAGGTGAGAGCGGGTTAAGGTTCCAAGCTGGCGCTGCATGCGCGGTACATATAAAATTAATTTGATGTACAGGTAGAGTAAAGCTTGCCCTTGGGTTTATGTTAACAGTTTTTAAGAACGATGACTATAACGTGGTAATAGAATCAATGCTGCAAAATGATGTGAAAATTGTAACCGAATATTTGTAGAGGTGTGGGCCTTCAGTCGAACTGTATATTGCGCTAGCTGTAACTCGATAGAAATTCGTCCATATAATAAAAACAAGGTAACGGGTTAAGTGTGTTTAGGTGATAACGGCTAACTGTTGGTATCTACGACAGTTTATGCAGGCTGAGTGTAAAAAAAATAAATTAGTTAAATCAATCGACGTAATGCAGGCGCGCGGCGAAACTCATAGGTCCGTTTGATATATACGAAGCCTGAAAGTGTATTATAAGAGATTGTACCTGCGGGTCAAGCTTTGGCTCTTTAAACTCCTGATCTGTCATGATTCTCCAGGCGTCGAGCCCTAATGACAACATCCTCATTAAGAGTAACAGTACTGTGTGGTCCTAAAAAACAGCCGCATCGCAGAAACAAAAAATAGTTACAACAGTGCCCTTGTATCTTCTATTAGACTAAATCTGACCTTCTATTTCCTGATAGTTCATGCATTGGAATCAACGAATAAGAATCAATGAACACAATTTATGAGGATCTAAATGGTTGGGTATTGATACCGCAGGGCAGTTGGTTCTCTTAGAAAAAAAGGTAGGTAATGCGGTATATATAATACAAAATAATACGAAGTTTTCCAAATAGTAGCAGAAGGTATCGCTAGTGGCGAATTACGCTTGAAAAAGAACGATGTATCTTTTCTGTGCTTCCAAAACAAATAGTCTGCTATGCCACATGTATCTAACACAGACTGCCACAAATAGTGAAAAATCAGGTTTGTGTTGTAATTAACCATGTTTGTTTTAATTAATTAATTCCGTTAGGGACTTGCATAGCCCTGTTACGGCAGATTCAAATCGGGCCGATTCTGTCAAGGTTGGCGAAATGTAATTAATAACAACATGACATAAATTCGTCGCCTTGCATTGTTTGCGTAATAGAAACTACTATACAATTAATACAGTAATAATATTTATATGTATATAGTATTACGTGTCTACTTCTTGACGCGCGATTTTAGCCTAGTAAATACGTCGTGCCTTGAAAACTCCAGTTACGAATCTGTGCAAAACGGTTATACTGTTGAGGTGAATTGGATTGAGCAAAATTTTCAACTTGGAAAAGCCTACACAAGCTGATGCAAACGATTCACAAACGAGCTACAATGGAGGTCCAAAACATGCAGGATGACGAATAGGTGAATACAGGTCTAAAAAGGAAAAGAAAAATCGGAGAGTGATACGAAAAGCTAAGTAGAACAGATAGCAATGTTCTGCAATTGCATCGCAGGAATGAAAAATGAAATTATTGCTGATGAAAGAAGAGGCAGAGTAATCCTCGTGGAAGACACAGTGAAGAGTGCCCCGGTTAACAAAGAATGCGATCGAAATCACAAATTGGAGCTCCTTGCAATAAAGCTGCGGAGCATAATCTGATTAGAAATAAAGTTGCCGTTAAGGACCACACTTCCACTAAGGTCATTGGGTTCGAATCTGATTAAGCTGTCCATAAGCGGTGGTCACTAAGATACCAGAACTCGAAACGGGAACCGGAACCACTGAAGCGACCCATCAACCGCTCGTAGAGATAGATTAACTCTAGAGGGTGGAATAATCCCAGGAAGCATTCCAATCACCCATTCTCTACTGACCTAAATCTTGGCAAAGGCAGAAAAATGATGGAACTTAAGAGAAAGGGAAGCAATTGGGTTCCAAACAATATTAAGTTGAGCCAGGAAGAAGCACAGGTGGGTGGAGAAGTAGAGGCAAAAAAAGCGACAAGTCTGATGGGGTAGCGCTAAAAGCTGCCCGGAACTCTGTGGACAATCGAACCCATAAAGGACACTGCCTCCTTAATATATTGGGTGAGGCGTTTATTATAAAAACATTGGCTCGGTGAATGGCAAAAATAATGCCAGGTGAGTTTAGGATGATCGACTCTAGATCATACATTAGTCCTACGTACAACCACAAGGAAGGGAAAACAAGCCAAAAATCAGACATCTATTTAGGCCTTATGTGAGAATTTCCTTGAACTCTATAAACTGGAAAGTGATCCTGAATACGCTTAAGACGCGTAAGACATCTTCAAGATATGTGAAGCCTCCGCTAAACACCTGACCCTCACTTCAAGTTTTTTTTAGCTGCACTGACTCCTAAACCGCCTTATTGGAAACTCTCAATTTCTCCGGTCCAAAGCTGTTTTATTGAATAATTTTATTAATAAAAATTGGTAAATATTCTGGGGTAACATCTCATAATTATGATAGCTGTGGTAACTTTCTTGACTATCAGATAAAGTTTCGTCATATCGAATTTGCTGTGTGGTAGTAGGCCTACATGACTAATCTGACTGGTAGGGGACTGTAGGAAAATTTTTTTTAGCGTTCAGTGATATGGGCGAATGATGTCGTTAAGAATTACATCATCTTTATTTTAGCATTACATAGTTATCTTATTATATTATTATTTCATATTATTATATATTATTTACGTTATATTACTTAGTTACGATGTTGCCCCGCGATTTGTTTTCGCCGGCGATTTGGTCGCCACCGCGTTTTATATCTGCGATTTTAATAGTGACATCTATGTTTTCGCCTCTATACTTACCATCTCATTCAAGCAGAAATCGAACGGATAGTTTGTTGGCCAATATTGCTGGCAAAGTCAGTGTTTCGGGCACTTGTATAGGTTTGAGAAATCTTGGATTACGTTTCAATCAAATGCGAAAAACTTTGTTTTTAAGTTTTCTATTCTTTTCTTTTTTCTGTTCTAGCCATGGCTAAGTTGTTGAGTTCGTTGAGTATTTTACTAGAAGCAGACCCTATTTGTAAGTGCTGACTGCCCAGAAGATCTAATCATGTGTTTGATTGAGATACAGGCGTAACAATCTCCTATAAACTTCTTAAAAACAGTTTTCGTTAAAAATTTAAACAAATTTTTAATAAAGACTATTTTCAAGACGATTTTAATTTTTTCCACGACGACGCCGTACATTATGATTGAATCGAGCACATTATTGGGTACCTTAATGCATATATATTCGAAGACAAATTCGAGCACTAAGTAGTTCCCATGTTTCTCAAAAGCCTTTTCTTCACTATTTTGTTATTTACCTTTGATATGCTATTCGAAGGCGTTTTTCTCACGTTCCGTAATGGTATTACAACTAGAACTTTTCAACGATAAATGTTCCAGCTGAAAGGATTACTCAGGAGATACTTGCCAAATTTGAAAACGATATCTGGAACCTCAAGTACACTCCCCGCTCAAATCTGAACTTCATGAATGTCATTTGAAAGAAGGCTAGGACGGCGGCCGACAAAAAAACTGCGGAATCGTCCAAGAAGATAGGCCGCAGCGCAAGACCGTCAGTCACTCAAATCCTTTAACTCCACTTGGAAATTTAAAGAGCTTGAATGTTTCCGCTTCTTGACATTTCGCCCGGTATTGAGCGTTCCATGGCCTTTTGGATTGTCATCAGTGATGAAAATTGGTGTCTATAAGCTGATAGGAACCATAGATCGGCATGAGAAAACCGCAGCCCAGGATTCACCCAGCGAGACTGTAAGGCTTTTGTTCAGGAATTGCTTCCTGCTAACAATAAAGTTTATTAACTCATATTTGGCCCAATTGCGTCGAATAAATCAGACTATTCAAAAAGAAAAAATCCAACATACAAGGTCAAATTCTATTGCTGCATGGCAACGTGAAGCCGCACGTGAAAAAAATACTTTTCTAGGAGATTATGTTGGATACATTTCCGTTATTGGACAATCATCCTCGTAGTTTGACCTTTGACGCAAATAAAAAATTCAAAAGGTAATTAGAAGCCATTTGGCGAGATGGCATACATCAGTTGGGTGAAAAGTAAAACGAAGTCATCAAAAATAACGGATGAAAACGTAATAACTTACTGCCACGAGAGTAAAAATATGATGTTTTTTATTTAGCGAAACATTATCCAACATAAGGCTATGTTATTTAAAATACTTAACACTTGTTGGCTCGCGATAATAAGTGGTAAATATACATAATAAGGAAATAAAAATAAAGAATAAAAAACAGAATGGTAAAGAGTTGTTAAGGTTGCGGGAGACCTTTGGTTGCCATCAAGAATAAAATGTAGCTGAAGTCTTGAATACCTGGATTGATGAATTTTTTTTGAGAGAAACAGGAAGCCGAGTGTCAGGTTATGGGAAGTTGATAATATGAGTAGCAATTGGTTAGCGATCGGAAGTTAGGAGACTAAGAAATGTATAAGCGTAAGGGCATACTGTAAAGGTTGATTCAGTAGGGCACTCTGGTGAAGTGAACTACAAAAAAAAAAGATGGAATTAATGGAGCTGGAAGTTACTAAAAACAGCATGAGGTGAACGATAAGGGAGATAGAAAATGTATGGAAAGTTCTCAAATGACATGTAGAGTACCATTTTGTAAAAGGCGTTTGTAAATGTATAACATACGTTCATTACTAGGCGGTTAGGATCTAGTTTGCTAAATGCATTTCCGCACAAGTTCGCTCTCTATCTTGTAAGCTACTGTTGTAATAAAACCATTGTGATATACAACTTTAGACTATACCCTTGGTAAACTCTCGTTGTTGATTAGAAGATGGATGATTTTGAGAGCTGAACTGACGAGGAAGTTTGTAGCATGAGGATCGGCCAAACTCATCGCAATATCACCCAATACCTGTTATGACGATGACAACAATGATTATAGTAAAGACAAAATGCATTTTAGTCATTATTAGGGTTTGTTATCATATTATCAGGAATTACTTCAGGAAAATATTAAAAAATGCGTTAACTATTAAATTTAACTACGTAAAGCTTATGCCTACTTGGCTTCTTGTTACAAAATGAGTATCAAAGATTAACCCCTAGTTATCGTACTTTGAGAGTATATTGAAACCAAAACGTTGTTGACTTGGCGTACATTTATGGAGCCACATGCTAAATAGGCTATGCGTTTTTCAGTGCTATATACAATCTAAGATAAGCTAAAATATATGTTGCCTACTTTTAGTTCTTGAATAAGTAGCCCTATAGTATACTCTTAAGAAGGCTGCGTCGATATTCTTTATACTAATTCTTAATTGTCTGTTTTAATAAAACAATGTATAAAGCAAGAACATAAGTGTTAAAATTTTAGGACTGGCAAGTAAGGCTCGAGATATAACTGAAGAACTTATATTTGATCAACAGTGTAAGAACAGGGGCCTACCCGAATTCAGCGGCGAATATAGGAGCCATCTTTTAGCAGCGGTTTTTTCATTGTTCATCGTTCACAATACCACATCGAATTTCTTATAATATTCTATTGATTTTACTCAGTTTCTGTATGAGCGATCTGTAGCCTTGTGAGTTAAAACCGAAAAATTATATTGTTACAAGAAAAAACATTCTCTTCCCAGTAATTCGAATTCTGGGGTTTACTAAAACACGCGTTTCGACCTTCAATGGTCCGAAAAAAATCGAAACACATAAATAGGAATACACATTACAGACATATGTTAACTCCGCTTCTTCACGCCGGTCACGGATTGGAATCTAATAAAAATAAAAATAAATAATAAATGGAGAAGGACAAAGCTCTAACAAATTCGCGTACGGAGAAGGGGCAAACGCAGGCTTACGGTTTCAGCCATACATATGCACACAGAGATGGAATGTGTCTATTTCTGCACTGATGTCGTTATAACACTGATTATTTGCAATCTTATAAAAAACAAGGTATTAACAGGTCTACCCGCTCGTGATGGCATTATATATTGACAAAGCGTGTCACTGCTCAATTTATTAACATTTGTGAATATTTGTACAATTATAGGTAAACCATGATAATCGTTAGCTGCTCACGTTTTCTGCACAGGAATAACATTAAATTATCCATTGCAATTCATGTTTAAGCGCATGGAAGCTGAGAAAAAAAATTCGTTGATCATTTCTCGATTGTAAATTTTTATAAAAAAATATCTACTTGATTAAAAAGGATTTACTTGTTCGCTTCCCGGTTTGACGCCATCGAGGAATCCCTGTAACTCGCGGGATCTTTTTGCATCAATATTTCTTTCACGAACACATGCGTCCAAACACCAAGCGAACTTGTGACAGCTATCAATTTGAGTGATATCTTGAACCTGCAATCAGAAAAATAAATAGCCATTGATTAGATAGTGGAGTAAATAATACAAAGAAATAACTTAATGCAACAGTGGCTCAATCGCCTACGTGTATGCCGAACCTAACAAATCATTGGTTCGAGCTTAAAAAATATCTTCATACACTTTGGCAGATTGTGTAGATAGCAATATATGTTAGTATCTTTTAATAAATATATATTTTTTCCTAAAACTACTTCACAGGCTCTTTCTTTCGATGTTTGGCAAAGCGAAATAAAGCATTTGAAATTGTCTAGCTAAAAGTAAACCGTTCGGTGTTTGGTCGCTCTAAGGCGGGAACATCTCATAGCAGTTGGTTTCCGACCCTTATCGCGTGACACACTCAAGTCCGCACGCCCAAAAGTGGGTGCAGTCGCTATCGAAGGTTTTTCTGCTAAATAGATCTGTGGAACTCAATTGGTCGGACGGCCGGATTTCTATACGTCATAGACGTAAAACTAACCTTTAGCAACAAGTTCCCTCTCGTGGTAAAGCATTGTATCCGTATGCCAATGATTCAATGTAACATCAAAAACCAGATAACTTCTACAGAATGAACTTCCAAGCAAGGGATTTGGTTTTTGGTTGGCCAAAGGGGCGCTCAAAATCCAAAACATTAGTAAGAACTGAACGGCTCTATGTCAACTGAGCTATCGTTTGCCAAGTATTCTATGTATAAAAGCTTTGCTCAGCCTTGAAAAACTGATGCATCATGTAGGACCATGATGCTCCACAGTATTTGACATGATGCTTCGCATCCTCTCGATATGGTTTTGTATCATTTTAAACCATCTAAGACTAAGCGTTTCGATCCAGGTGTCCATGCCAATTACTGTCTACTATTTGAGGGTGCTACTTCATGCTTTTACTCTTTTTTGAGCTAAAGGACCTAGTGAAAGTGAACACAGTAATGAGCATTGATAATAATCTCGACGAGGTTTTATTCAAGCTAATTATTAATAAAAGAGCTGAATCTTCAATATCTAAAACGGTAGCTCAGATTGAGAGTCACATATACTCATGTAAAATAAATATACTCGTGAAGATTAATACACCACCACGAACGAAATAATTTTCGTATCAAAAACATTGTCAAATATTCCTTGCTTCAGTCGTAGTTTATGGTCCCTTAATGGCAAAGAGAATGAAAATAAGCTAGCCATTGTGCAACAAATTACCACGGTTAAAATCTTCTAAATGACGGCATACAGAAAAAGATAGCGAAACATAACCGAGTAGTAGTTGGCACTCGCTATGTACCTGTAAATATACAAACAGCCATTCAGGCATCGGCCAGGCCCATGGCATGATATCCTACGCCCCATTGCCCAGTTGCAGTCTCAGACCGAAAACGGTCATTGCGCTGGCAAAATGACGCCGATAGCCATAATTGTAAACTAGTAAGAGAGTCGTGCTTTTTTACTATCCGATTTGCCACCCTTTTTGCTTCTGGCTTTCAGTCTTTAGGTGTACATCCCCGCTCCCTCGGCGATTTGTGGTGCTTGTGTCACATTCTTTACTCTAACCCTCTCGAGGTCTGTATTAATGTTTTGTGTCATTAATCTTTTTCGTAATTTGCTTCTGTCATCATTTACTGATCACGACTACGACCAACATACTAGGCACTGAAATGATTTAGAAATAGGCGCACCCGCAAACCCATCGACCGGATCGCAACTGTAGATGAAGTAGTCTAATTAATAAATTCAGAAAACTTCAAGCATAATAGCTGACAATTGACAGACTATATTTTAGGGACAACGGCTTTCTCAGCTTGGGCATTGGACTGAGGGCTATTTCTTTGTTTGGAAAATGCTTTATGCATTAGGTTACTATGGCATGTCATTTTAGGCCCAATTTCTAATTTATTTTTCATATTGTGATTTATCATTTATTCTGCTCTCACCCAGTTCAAGCGTCTGTCTACCGTAACACTTCGGTAGTGCGGTGCATCTGCGACGTGGGAATATAGAGAAAGTCAACTAGCCTTGCAAGAAAAGGCGAGTAAATCCTGAATCAATGCATGGGGTAAGAACATCAAGCGAACACACGATATGTGATAAACACTCACCGAATTTGCGCCTAAACGTCCGCGTTAAAACAGGTGACGACTGAATAATTCAGCTTAACGAATTCAATTTATGATCGAAAAACTTCCCTTATCCGCAGGTGCTATTTTCAGACACATCTCTACTATAACGTTTATTTCTTCTTGTCGGTGATAGGACCTCGTTTAACAGATGACGAGTACACCGTGCTTCAAAACTTCTACAGCTCATCTAGTTTCGTCGAACTTCGACACCATACTGTTTTTCTTTTTTTAAATTCTAGTAGATAGTGAAATAATCTCGCAGAGCGTTCTAAATATTTGCTGAAGCTTGAGTCAACATATTCGATTGCAACCACAAGCAAGAGACCTCTTTCTTTTCCACGAATAATCAGTTAAGTGTTAATGAGAAGTTATAGCACAACATAAAGAGCGCTTACTGGTCTGTCAAGCAAGGGAGCAAGTGTCCCGCCCACTGTTTGATTGTATTTCGATTCCTAGATCATTTACTTCTCCGATTAGCCTGCTGTTATTGTACAGTAATATGTATATTTGAACAAACAAAATGTGTAAATAATTAAAAAAAATATATATCATTGTACATAAGGGTAATTGATTTAGCAAAACATTGAATGCCGCTAGTTTTTAAGTTAAAAACTAATGTTTCGAACCAAGCATCCAACATTTCGAAGTTCTGAAATAGAAGTTTTATCTAAGCTTTATGCAGTCACATTAAGGTTGACTTCAAAGACTCCACAAACTGGAAATATTTACAGCCCCTTGCACTAACCCTACAAATTTTTTAACGAAAAACTCAAGGCATAGCAGTAATAATGCGAAGCTGAAGTAACATTATTGAGCACCTAGTCAGGTACCAGGAGCGTCGATATTTGTACTGCAACAGGAAACAAAGAAGTAGCACATTATACTTCCACCTAAGCCAGGCCTTATAAGCGATGTCAACCTGTATAGAATAGGAAAGGACTTTCATCGAAACAATGTTCTGTGCTGTCAGATCGTGTTAACACTACCTACGCACAACCCGACAGATCTAGAAGAACTGTTCCTGCATTTCTGCCATAAATTCAAGAATATAGGGTAGAAGTAACTTGAAGCCTAGCTGTAGAGATTTAATATCCAAAACAGTAAAACATGAATATACGTGGCGCCTTATTTCTTTGAGAACGGTAAAATGCCGTTTCATCACGTTCTAATTATTCTAATTATAATTCTTATATAATTAATAATTAATTATAAGTTTATTATTTAATTATTAAATTATTAATTAACGGACTCCTGTATATTGTGCGTATTAGCGATTCTTTTGCGACTGAACGTCCAGGACAATCGAAGTATGAATATTTTTTTTAAGTTCGCGGCCCAAATGTCTGCTACTTACATCAGCGTCATGCAGGGCCATGAGTAATTCCACTCGCAGTGTACAGTAATGCACATTTTTTGTTCGCACAAAAAGTGTCCGTAGAGATTGTAAGACCATATCGTAGAGCACTACGTTCCGACCCACCTGATGACAAAACGGCAAATGAAGATCTGATTATAACGCACATTAGATTACGCTTCGTGTTGAGTTTTGTCCATAACCTCTTTCATGCTTGCATCGCTTATAAATATCCCATTGTAATTCAGCTACCGTTTAATGCCACTACCATTGTCACAAGCTGTTGAACAATAGGATGCTGTCGCCGTTGCCTTGGAGTTGGCGCGTAGAAAGATGCTCCTGCTTCGCCCATTTCCCAAAGAGCAGCCTCGCGCTCCTGATGGGAAGAAACTGTTACAAATTGAATTTCAAAGGTCTGTGCCTTCAGCAGAAGATAAAATCAACACACTATACGTAAAATATATATTTTTCATTAAATTAAGAAATTCACTCCGTCTTTTATGTAAATTTCTATTGAAATGGAACTACGAAACCGACTTTTGAGTTCAGCCTAAAATTCGCTTGTAAACAAAGTAAACACATGGCAAGGAACTTTTTTTATCCAAATCGAACCTTCATATATCTTTGAAAAAGTGGTAGCACTTCATCGCCAAATAGGCTTTGATGCGAAAGCCAGATTTGTCGTTTAACACCGACATCCGCTTCCTGATAAAGCTGTTTGTCAGCTACCAATCTCCTAAGGTAACGTTCATCAACATGCTCTAGATTTTTTAAGATAGCCATAACAACGGGTCGTAATGCGTCGACTTTTACAACAGGAAAACTTTTCTGAAGTAGCTCCTCCAACTTCACTGTGTTTCCAGCCTGTAGAAAACAAATCCAAGTAGAGCAAGAAAATAAGTGAGAAATAACGTGCTGAAGTGGCAACCTATTTAAATTTGAGATTTAAAAATATAAGATCCAAAACTGTTACGAATGAGCAGACTCAATAGGTGCTAGCGTAGCAACTAAATATAAGAATAGTTAATACTTCGTAAATATTACATTCTAAAACC